>NC_025696.1:1012794-1057486 GCF_000633955.1 Camelina sativa | reverse complement strand
AGAGAGGTAGAGTTGTTGGAACAAGAATCACTTAGAAGGGAGCTTGAGGATGTCGTTATTGCGCATATAGTTACTGAAAGGGAACTGCAGAAAGAGAGAGAGATTTTTGCAGGTGCTTTACAACAGAAAGACCAGGACTTGCGGGAGGTGAAGCATATATTGGAGGGTTCATTCAAGTCTGTATCTTTGCTACTGGAGGAGGAGCAAAACGAGGTTAACATGCTTCACAAAGCATGGGAGAAACTCGCTGCTACGCAGATTCTTACCGCGGTAGAAACTGAAGCAAAAAAGATGATGATCATAGAGCTTGAAGGGGAAATCTTTAGTCTCAGCCAGAAACTCAAAACATCAGGTGAATATGCTTCTTGTTTCAGAAAAGAAGCAACCAAGTTAGGCGCTGAACTGGAAACTAAGCAGAGAGAGTTGGAAGAAGTTACCACACAAATGCAGGCAAAGCTAAAAGCCTCAGAAGCGGAAAAGACAGAGCTAGTTGAGGAAGTTGCGAGTTTGTCATCAGAAAAACGAAATCTTTTGAGTTTTATCAGCGAAGTAGAGGATGGAATGTTGAAGCTGTGTGATGGAGACACGAAGCTGATGAAAACTTTGGAGAGAGTTACAAAATGTTGTGATGAATTTGGAAAAGAGAACAACTATGGCGAAACTATTGGTTCTCCAAGATTGGCAATGAAGCATGACGATGCCGTAATTGAAGAAGACAGGTCACCATTTAGACAGCTTAACCATTAGTTTGATTGATTCCACAGAAGAGATAGGGAGGATTTTTTTTCTCTCTTAGAAAACTTTGTTTTTAGTGTTGATGTATCTTGAAGCTTTTTAACGAAACCCTTTACGCTGTTCAGAGGTTTCGCTCGTGTAATAAACAAACTTGTTAGCTTTTTTTGTTTGCTAATCCTAAATCATTCACAAATCACAAATCCAAAACAACGTTAAATTAAAAACTCAATTTTCGATTCATGAAAACCCATCTTTCGTTTTCCTTTGCTAATCTCAAATCATTATATTTGTTATCTCCTCTTGAGTTATATTATATACTTAAAAGATTACTAGAGTTATTACAATATCTTCTCGTGTTTATTTCTCATTAATCCCCCCATTTATTAGTTATTATTACCCTTTTGGGTATCTTGTCCATATCTTTCTTCTTATAAAACATACAACCAAATTAACATTCCCTCCATTGTTCTACTACGTACGTCTCTCCTTCTCTCTGTGTCGCCATCCATGGTTTTACTTCACCATGTAAGCCTCTCTGTTACTTCCTTCTCTCATCATCAATCGAAAAATTATTCATCTTTTTAATGTTTTCTTCCTCCTCTGAATCAATCCTTACATGTGTTGTGTGTTTAATGCAGTTAGAGCAAGGGATGATGCCTCCGATTTCACGGTGTTACAAACCAACAGCGTATTCAACAACAATGGGAAGAAATGTTTTCTTCGCAGGTGCAGGTGCAGCTGCAACCACAAGCAGCAAGCTGTTCTCCAGAGGTTTCTCAGCCACAACAAAGCCAAAATCGAAAACCGAATCAAAAGAAGCTGCTGCAAAGAAACATAGTGACGCAGAGAGAAGAAGACGGCTTAGAATTAACTGCCAATTTGCAACTCTCCGCACTATTCTTCCAAACTTGGTCAAAGTAAGTTTATAGCTCTGCATCCAAATTACACAAAAAAAGACATATAAAGCCAGAGAAATTAACACTTTTTTTTATTATTACTATTATGTTTAATGAAACTAAACAGCAGGATAAAGCATCTGTGCTTGGAGAGACTGTCAGGTACTTCAATGAATTGAAAAAGATGGTTCAGGACATACCAACCACACCATCTTTAGAAGACAGCTTGAGATTGGGTCACTGTAATAACAACAGAGACTTGGCAAGAGTGGTGTTCAGTTGTAGCGACAGAGAAGGGCTAATGTCGGAGGTTGCAGAGTCGCTGAAGGCAGCCAAAACAAAGGCGGTGAGAGCTGAGATCATGACAGTAGGTGGCAGAACCAAGTGTGCCCTGTTTGTTCAAGGTGTAAATGGGAATGAAGGATTGGTTAAGCTCAAGAAATCGTTGAAACCTGTAGTGAATGGTAAATCTTCATCAGAGGCTAAAAAACAACAACAATAAAGGATCGTTGTTGACCCAACAGCAATGAGTATTTTGTTTTTTTTTTTTATATACTTGTACATCTCTGTTTCGCCTAGTCCATTAGAGAAGGTAGATGTAAAAGGTATATAAAAGCCCCAAGTGTTATGGATACTTACAATGTCTATATATGAATCAAAGTGCTGCAACTTTTTTCTTGGGATTGCATCACATATCTGCAAAATAAACCATAATTATCTTCAAAGATGGTGTGAATGATATATCAAAATATAAATCAGCCAAAGATTGTTGCCATCATTTTCTTACCCAATTGTTCCTTTTTGATATCAAGTCCCATGGTTGCTTCTAGTAGATAGCTTTCGTCTGAGAAACAAATAAGTTGAACCAACATATAACTCTTCAAACTTTTTCCACCTACTTGTCACCAAAATCTGATGAAAACCGTTTTTTTTATTTTATAAATAGAGGTTTCCAGCACAAGTCTCTTCCTCACTTAAAACCAACAAGAACTAGTCAAAGCACACACAATACAGCAGTAGTAGTATTAGCACCATGGCTCCTCTGAAGAACTCCTTTGTAACATCTCTAGTCATTGCACTTGCATTCACAAGCTTCTTCACAGGCCTATCTGCTCATCGTCACCTTCTCCAGTCAACACCAGCGACTCAGCCTCCATCTTTAACAGTCCCACCTCTGCCCAAAACCACTATGCCGCCGCTTCCTTCTCTACCAACTCCAGGACAACAAACGCTACCACAGCCACAACCAACTCTACCACAGCCCACCGGGTTGCCACCAATGCCGAGCACACAGATACCTTCATTGCCCAACCCAGTGCAGCCCACAATCCCAAACATTCCACAGGTCAGCTTCCCTATTATTCCCAGCAACATTCCCTTTAACTTTCCTTTCAACATTCCTTTCCTTACTCCACCACCTTCAAAGTAAAAAGAAACAAAAGTGACAAGCTAGCTCTTTTAGCTGTCACAGATTTATTATCCTTGTCTCTTTGTGTGGGTTTGTATACACATATATATATATATATGTACTGTTTCTTATTCTTTTGATGTTGTTTTTGATGTCGTGGTCCTCTGTGTTATTGCTTCCATGAGCCAGCTCCTTTTGTAATATACAGCTTTCTCCCTTGTGTTTATATATTTTTGGCTCGACCACTGCTCTGCAACTCAAAAGACTCTGAACTAGTAGGCTATACATAATATATATAAGTAAAATATTTTGAAACAGCTCATACATAACGCACAAGGCACTCTCATTCTGTCGCTTGAAAAAAAAAAGAAAAGAAGAAACTGCTTCATCTTTCACAACATTCTGTAGAGATCATTATTATTACATAAAAATGCTTCAACTTAACTAAAAATTTTAACTCGAACTTTTGTAAAAGACAAGGTCTCGTCTACAGTTTGATTTGATAGCATCCTCTAATTTATCAACCTGGTCAAAATCAACCTTGAAAGAAACCATGGCAGTACCATCTTTACCAGTATCATAGTCTTCCTTAATTTCCTCAGCCTGACACGCTTGCAGCTAATGACACCATAGAAAAGATCAATGAGCATAGATTGACGCACTCAAATCTCAAAAAAGTTGAAATTCACAGAGGTAAAAAAAGCCTCACCTGATTGTAAAGAAGACCTAAAAGATCAAATGTCACCTCGACTCCCATTTGAACCTGGCAGAGAAGAAACAAAACAAAACAGGAAATGTCAAGGATGAAACAACAACAACACAGAAGAAGAGTATATTTATATTATTAATATTATTATACTTTGGACTTGACAAGGCAAGTAGGAGCAGCTTTCAAACAATCAGATGTAACACCACCATATGCTCTAACAAGACCTCCAGTTCCAAGTTTGATTCCCCCAAAATACCTAATGACAACAACCATAACTCTGTCTAAACCAGAAGACAAAATTGCGGATTGAATCGGTTTCCCAGCGGTGCCTGAAGGTTCACCATCATCGCTACATCGATGGAGTTGATCACCGATCTTATAAGCCCAGCAATTGTGAGAAGCGCGAGGATCACGGACCTGAGATAGGAACAATTGAGCGGATTGCTCGGTGGAGGAGATAGGACCAGCGATGGCGATGAACTTGCTCTTCTTTATCTCTCTCTCCACTGTTACCATTTCTTTTATGCTCGTAAATGCTCCCACCGTACTCGAACCCATCCTCGCCGGGATTCGCCTTCGGAGAACGACCCCGCCCACGGTGGTTGCTGCTGCTACCGGTACGCCCACCCGCATCTGATTCTTCTTGCCTCTTCTTTCCCTTCTTCGATCGGTCCCTCTTATAAAGGCCCAAGCCCAGGCCCAAGACTCTTAGAACTAAATAAGTTATCGACAACTACTAACTTTTCTTTCCAAGGATATAACCAAAATTATTTAGTTTATCTTTTCAAAAAAATCTTTGTTTCTAAGGACATCATAGTTAACAATTTATTTGATAAAATATTGTGACAAAATTTTTCATTAATTCTAAAAAAAAAAAAACAAAGAAATTTATAAATTGTTTAATAAAACTTCATTTATTAATATTTTAATATTTGTCTGCGCTTCACAATACAACTTTTAGACAATACTTTCAATATAAGAGCATGGGCAACGGAGTATACTCGGTCCGTCCTCCGTATTTATTGGATTTAAATTTAATTGTTAAAAGCCCAATTTCGAAAAAATGGTTCTTACTTGGGGACGTTTTTCGTCCGTCTTCTTCGCCACGTGGTGTCGTCTGATTGGTTGTCTTCTTATCTAGGATTAAAAAAAAAAACTCATTTGCGAGACAAAACTTTCTCGAGTTCTTTCTTCTCTCTCGACGGCGACGACGAAGACGATACATCCTCGACGATTTGACGAAGCCGTTCCGTTCTTGTCACCGGAATTCCGTCCCCATATTAACGAAGCCGATCTTCTGTCGCATCCGAAGCCGGTCCGATCTTCTGTCCCGAAGCTTGTCCGGCGGTTCGATCTTCTCTCCCGAAGCGATCTTTCTCTGTCACCCGATGCTTGTCCGGCGGGTGAATCGTGCTAATTAAGGTTTGTCTTCTTCCCCCAATATTCGATTTAACCTTGATAGGCGCTGATTATCGAATTAGGGTTAGAGAATTGGGATTATCGAATTAGGGTTTTCGAATTAGGGTTTTCGAATTAGGGTTATTGAATTAGGGTTATTGAATTAGAGTTATTTTAGGGTTATTGAATTAGGGTTAATGATTTAGGTTTTGTTGCTTTGGTCTCGTTCTGTTTTTTCATGTGTTTGTTGGATCGTTTAGTCTCTATGTGAAGATCGAGTTGTGTCTGTGTCTGTGTCTGTGTGAAGATCGAGTTGTGTCTGTGTCGTTTGTGTCTGTGTGAAGATCGAGTTGTGTCTGTGTCTCGGTCTTTCTTTTTTTTTAACATTGAGTTTGGTTAAACTTTGGTATTTTTGTCTTAATTGTTCAAGGATCAACATCTTGTGTCTCGGTCTTTTTTTTTAACATTGAGTTTGGTTAAACTTTTGTATTTTTTTTTTAATTGTTAAAGGATCAACATCTTTGTGTCATTCGTATGGTTTGTTCATAGTTTTTTTTTTAACATTGAGTTTGGTTAAACTTTTGTTTTTTTTTTTCTTAATTCACAAAGTATTTTAGGTTTCTCAATTGGTAGTTGTAATGTGTACTTCTAATAAATTGTGATTGTTGTGTAGTTGGTTGTATTTAATTTTGGTGTGGTTTGTTCATAGTTTCTTGTTTAATTTTGTTAGTTGTAATGTGTACTTGTCATAAATTGTGATTAGACATTGGTTGTTTGGTCTTTAAGTTTTGCTACTTATTGCAAGTTAGCTTTTAACCCATAAATCTCTTTCATTTAGTAACCCTTTCTCACTTGTCATTCGCTTATCACTTCTCTTCTATACTCACTTCTCTTCTCTTCTCTTCTCTTCGCATTCCTTCTCTTCTATACCCGCTTCTCTTCTCTTCTTTTCTCTTCTCTTCCTATTCGTTTCTTCTTATGGATTCTACGAATCCCTTCTTTCAGTCTTCTTCTTACTTAAACTTGCTTAACAGTCAAGAAGAAGGTGGGTTAAATGAAAACTTTCGTTGGGAAAGTTATCCACCTTCTGGACAGAGCTCCCAACCTTCTCCTTACAGCTCCCAACCCTCTCCTCAAAGCTCCCAACCTTCTCCTCACAGCTCCCAACCTTCTCCTCACAGCTCACAAGAAACACCATTGGAGCGCAAGGAGAGAAAGACATGGACACCTGCTGATGATGAAGTCTTGATCTCCGCATGGCTCAACACTTCAAAAGATGCCATCGTTGCAAATCAACAAAAGGGAGGAAGCTTCTGGCAAAGGATTCAAAAATACTATGCTGACACTCCTCATGCTAGAAATGGTGGTGAACAGATGCTGGTGACACATTGCAAGCAGCGTTGGCACAAGATAAATGACCAAACTAACAAGTTCTGTGCGGCATTCGCAGCTGCTGAGAGACAGAACAGCTCTGGTCATTCTGAAAATGATATCATGATCAATGCACATGATATCTACTTCGCTGACCATAAGAAGAGATTTAATCTTGAACATTGTTGGTTTCGGTTAAGGTTTGAGCAGAAATTTCTATCCCTGAACACTATTAACACGCTCCCATCTCAGCCTGCAACAAAGAGGAAACAAGCTGCTGAAGGGTCACAATCATCAAGCTCCAATGTTGATGATCATGAGAAACGGCCAGAAGGGATCAAGGCTGCCAAGGCGAAGAGGAACAATGCTCAGTCCACAAACGTGAAGACTCTTGCTGAGTATAAGAGCATGTGGGATGTCAAGAAAGAGGAATTGGCTGAAAAGGAGAAACTACAGAAGCTGGCCATCCTAGACACTCTCCTAGCCAAAAAAGAACCCTTGAGTGCGAGTGAAGAAATCATCATGAACAAGATAGTGTCCCAGTATTTCTGATATTATAGAATGTGTTTGTTGTTTGTTTTTCTTGCTTAGTACTCGGCTTATGTATTTGATTTGTATTCCCTGGTTGTTTGATTTGTATTTCCTGTTTAAGTATTTCTTGCTCAGTTGTGTATTTCTTGTTTCAATCTAAATTAATATAAGTCTATTTTAGTACTCGGCTATTGTAATTTCTAGTAACTCGGCTATTGTATAAACTAACTTAATCAGATTGTGTATTGTTGTACTAAGTCTAATCTGCTTCTTCTTGTTTATCTTCAGGTTACGTAAGACATGGGCCACGACTATAGCTATTCCCAGCCTTCTTCATCTGATCTGGCTGATAAGTACTCAGAGGACACTGCGGATAGAGAGCTAGATGCATTGATTCGTATGGATGAAGCAGAGTCTAGGCAATACCCACCTCAACCGGAGGTGGAGCATGGATTCCCGAAGGAATGTTATTGTGGTGCGAAGCCTTTTCTATCCAACTGCTACAACAGAAGGTATGTGATGAAGTATAAGTTTAAATAAAGTATAAGTGTAAGTTTCGTATACATACTAATATTATTAATCTTTAAACTTTCAAAATATTATTATTTTATTTGGAGGACCAAATACAAATACACCCCAATGCTCCTACTACAAATAAAAAACCCTCAAAATATTAGTATTAAATGTGGGGGACCAAAAAAAGTCCCACACCAATGCGGATGGTCTAACAAAAGTAATCAAACAACCGATCACTTCATTGGTTTTTATTTAGCTAGTAATATATGGTTGATTGAACCAACATTTTGAGTTTTTTCATAATTAAGACTGGAGAGAACAGTATTGAAAAACTTTATTCGCGACAAATATGGCATCTGCAGTATTTTTTTATCTGCACTACATTTTCCGTAAGGATAAGCCATTAAACGTGGACCCAAGCAAACTTTTTGGCACAATCTGTCTCCATTTGGTTTATTACATGTCCCAGGCGGCGGTCTCATTCGTGCTGTACCACATATTGGTGGTGGTTTAGCTTTCGGTGGTGGTGGCGGCACCAAAGGTTTTTTTGGCTTCAAATTAAGGATTTGGTTTTGGTTCCACTGAAATAATTAATAGTAATCATTTCAAACGAAATTTTGTAAAATGCCAAATATGCAATTCTTCTTTAACACAAAGGTAAAACCCAACACAAATATCATAATGTCTACCTGTTGAAAGGTGAAATTAATATGGTGAAAACAATCACAAGATTAATGAAATTAACAAATCTCACGTTTTTGGCCATTTTTCAAAATATCTCTAGTTAATTGTTTGGCTTAGAGTGTTTAATCAACACTCAAAACAAAAATGGAGACAAACAATAAAAAAAAAAATGAGATTCATTGCTATAATTAATGTTTATTACCTGTTGAAATCAATATGGTGATGATCATCACAAACGTGATGAACCTTACATGTCTTACTTGGGTCATTTTTATCGTCTTTTTACTATCTTTCGTTTTTTTTTATATTTCTTTTGTAAAACAGAATACTAATGATTTAATCATATATAGATAACTTTACATTTCTATTTTAGGATATAAGCAAATATACTAGTTTTTGTGAAAAAAAGGTTATAAGGACTAAGGAAGGAGAACAAATTTAGGACCATATTTTGCTCTCAGTCACTCATATACTAATCTCTTGTTATTCAATCAATTATTTGTAAAACTCACTTAAAATCTATTGTTATTCAAAATATTATCATTTTTGTAGAAAAACACTACTTTGAATGATTCTAATTTCTAAGAGACCTTTTATATTTTGTTAGTTAAAAAATGTGACTGAGAAAATCACACCTTTAAAGGTGGAATTTAATTTTGAAGGATTAAAAAAAAAGAGAGTGTCAGAAACAATTACAGAGATATTGTAATTACATCCATCTCTGCAACTTACTGCTGCAATCAACGTAGGTTTTCCTGGGTAATGAAAATCGGAAGAGAGCTGGAAGAGATTGATCTATTGATTCTATTTTAATTTGAAGTTGCTCAACTAGAGAGTACTTTCCTCTTTTTAGAACATGTCTAGTGTTTGGTGATTCCGAACCAATGGTTTTTGTACACACAAGTAAACAAGAAACCAACCACTCATCCCCGGCCCACTAATCTTCGTCTTGAGTTACCTCTGTTTCTCAGAATAACGAAGAACTGATCAGGCTGACTAATATATCTTTTTTATACCTTAAATAGCATGTAACGGGTACGTAGGCGTAGCGCAGATGAAAATGAAATGCTTGACTTTGCTCATTATATTCCCTCAAGAAAATCACAAAAGCAAGACTAACAAAAAAAGAGAGAGAAAGACAAGAAAGTTAATAATACTCCCTCTGTCTCACAAAGATTGATGTTTTGGAATTTATTTTTGTCCCACAAAGATTGATGTTTTGTAAACTTCAAGAAGTAATCATTTCAAATATTTAAATTGTTATTGGTTTATATTTTCTCTCTCTACCAAAAAGTAATTATAAATTAATTTACAAATAAAAACTAAAAATTTCTTAATATGTGTGAAAGTCTCAAAACATCAATCTTCATGAGACAGAGGAAGTATCGTTCAAGGAGCCCTAGGGCATGACTTTGCAGCTCATCTAGCTAGCCTCTCCATGTGGACTGTGGAAGTTAGATATATATCTTAACATGTGTTGTATAGGAATGGATCAACAAAAAGGAAATGGTAATAATTAATTTAGTCGCCGAAATGATGCATATTTAATTTTTGGTCGGCTAATTTAATTTAGATTTGAATTTAACCAAATAAGGAGGAGGAGAAGAAGAATATATATATATATATATATATATATATATGTGATTTGAAGAGAGAAAACTAAAGCACAACAAACGATGAGTTTAACTCATTACACATTCATCTTCTTCACTACTTTACCATTTTTTCTTTTTGGTACTACCTTGTCTTACACGGTGATGAGGCTCGGAGACGGAGAAGATAATATAGTATCCCCTGGTGAGATATTTGAACTCGGTCTCTTCAAAGCCGCAACAAGTGTTCCGGATGTAGATGGTTGGTATCTCGGAATCTGGTACAAGAGATCCCCCGAGATAGTTGTATGGCTGGCTAACAGACAAAATCCTTTATACAATTCAACAGCAACCCTCAGATTCTTGTCCTCTTCCTCAACCCTTGTCCTGCGCGATCAATCTGGTGGGACTGTGTGGAAGTCACCGAAACTGAAAATCCAGATTAATAACCAACGCATTGTTCCAGAGCTTCTCGATAACGGTAATTTCATGTTCCGGCAACAACTCGCAGCTGGATTTCTGTGGCAGAGCTTCGATTTCCCGACGGATATTCTACTCCCGGGAATGAAGTTAGGCTGGGACCGCAGAACGAACGTAAACACGACGAGTCTAACGTCCTGGAAGAATCAACGTCACATTCCAAGTTGAAATTCGGGAGCTCTCGCAAGGCTTTATAACATGGAAGAATGAAAATATTGACCTAAGAAGTCTTGTTTTGTTTTTTTTTTGGTGTGAAAAGGGGAGACTAGGCCTCCCATTTATTAATAAAGAAAAAAAACAATTACACAGGAANAAGTATCGTTCAAGGAGCCCTAGGGCATGACTTTGCAGCTCATCTAGCTAGCCTCTCCATGTGGACTGTGGAAGTTAGATATATATCTTAACATGTGTTGTATAGGAATGGATCAACAAAAAGGAAATGGTAATAATTAATTTAGTCGCCGAAATGATGCATATTTAATTTTTGGTCGGCTAATTTAATTTAGATTTGAATTTAACCAAATAAGGAGGAGGAGAAGAAGAATATATATATATATATATATATATATATATGTGATTTGAAGAGAGAAAACTAAAGCACAACAAACGATGAGTTTAACTCATTACACATTCATCTTCTTCACTACTTTACCATTTTTTCTTTTTGGTACTACCTTGTCTTACACGGTGATGAGGCTCGGAGACGGAGAAGATAATATAGTATCCCCTGGTGAGATATTTGAACTCGGTCTCTTCAAAGCCGCAACAAGTGTTCCGGATGTAGATGGTTGGTATCTCGGAATCTGGTACAAGAGATCCCCCGAGATAGTTGTATGGCTGGCTAACAGACAAAATCCTTTATACAATTCAACAGCAACCCTCAGATTCTTGTCCTCTTCCTCAACCCTTGTCCTGCGCGATCAATCTGGTGGGACTGTGTGGAAGTCACCGAAACTGAAAATCCAGATTAATAACCAACGCATTGTTCCAGAGCTTCTCGATAACGGTAATTTCATGTTCCGGCAACAACTCGCAGCTGGATTTCTGTGGCAGAGCTTCGATTTCCCGACGGATATTCTACTCCCGGGAATGAAGTTAGGCTGGGACCGCAGAACGAACGTAAACACGACGAGTCTAACGTCCTGGAAGAATCAACGTCACATTCCAAGTTGAAATTCGGGAGCTCTCGCAAGGCTTTATAACATGGAAGAATGAAAATATTGACCTAAGAAGTCTTGTTTTGTTTTTTTTTTGGTGTGAAAAGGGGAGACTAGGCCTCCCATTTATTAATAAAGAAAAAAAACAATTACACAGGAACATGACGATGTTGCGCACAACCCATGACGTCCTCTAACAAAATAGACCGGACAGGCTCCAGACAAACAGCAAAGGAAGAAAAACCTACAGGCAACGTAAACGCATAGTTTGCTAATCCATCGGCAAGACGATTAGCTTCCCTATACACATGACTAATACGGACTATCCAGTCCCTCGATATGAAGCCATAGCACAGACGTACTAGGAAGGACAGCGGGTGGGAATCCCCAATCCCTGTCGTAAGAAAACCCACCACCATCTCTGAATCCACCTCTAACTCAACCCGCGTAACACCCTTCTCCCAAGCAGTATATAGGCCATAATAAACTCCCCAAAGTTCCGCTAACGGGGCCGAGCACATGCCTATATTCAAAACGAAACCACCAAGCCAATCCCCATTACCATCTCGCAAAACACCAGCTGCAGTAGCTAACCCCGGATTGCCATGAGAAGCCCCGTCTGTGTTCAATTTAACCCATCCCACACTCGGCAACAGCCACTTAATCCATCTCACCTCGCGCGCCACCCTCTGTACTTCACCCCTCTCTACTTGGTAAGCTGCATATACCTCCCCCGTCAAATCCTTAAGAAACTGTACCCGATCCCGGAATCTTCGCTCACTCCCAAAGATATCCCTGCATCTCCATTTCCAACTCCACCAAACTGCTACCGCAAATAACGTAGCCCATGAGTAGTTCTCTCGCTCAACGTTTTCACATAAGTTCCCATAGAGCCATTCGAGTAGAGAAGCATTAAAGAACGCATAGACTTTCCCTTGGGGCACTATCCTCCGCCACACCCCCTCCATCGCAGGGCAGTCTCGTAACACATGTAAGATGGTCTCCTCGGCGCTCCCGCAAACAGAGCAGATATTCATATCACACAAATGGCGCCGAAACCTCTCCACATTTGTCATTATTGCTTGATTCACAACTAGCCAGAGAAAGCAGCGAACTCGCTCAGAACCCTTCACCCTCCATACACACGCAAATAATTTTTCCATATCCTGTCGTGGCGTGTCATCCTGTGTCACAAAAGCATATGCGGATTTCACTGTAAATCTACCATCTGCCATTTCTGACCAAGATAACCTATCTGGTGCCCCTGTAACTGTATCCACCACGATCGCACCAAGCTTCAACCGTGTAGCGTCAGAGGTAAATGGCAAAATATTAGCAAGATGCCACCCCGTACCATTTCTCCACAAGTCTCGGACCCGAATATCCTCAAAACCTAGTGGTAAACCTCCAATCTCCGCATGAATGGGACCAG
Source organism: Camelina sativa (assembly GCF_000633955.1). Lineage (NCBI taxonomy): Eukaryota > Viridiplantae > Streptophyta > Magnoliopsida > Brassicales > Brassicaceae > Camelina > Camelina sativa. Next base: position 1,044,577 of record NC_025696.1, on the reverse strand, counting down.
TATTAGGGAGCCATTTATCACTCCAAAACCTAACCGCCTTGCCATCTCCTAGAACCCAACCCAATCCTGGTATAACCACCTCTCTCAACCCGACGCTTACACTACGCCAGGTAGATGACCACGTGCCCTTCACCACCAGCCACGATGCATCATGAACATCACCAACTTTGTATTTTGATCTTAAAACCTTTGCCCATAGGCTCTCTTTGTCCTGAAGGAGACGCCATCCCAACTTACCAAGAAGCGCCTTATTCATCTCTAGAGAAGACCGAATCCCCAACCCCCCTTCCTTCTTTGGTTTACAAACCCTATGCCAAGAAATAAGGTGTTGCTTTCTTTTGTCCACTGTACCACCCCACAGAAAGGTTCTCGATAATTGATCTAGCTTTGCCAGTGTGGACCGTGGTAAGTAGATGGTGCTCATGGAATGGACCGGGATCGACAACAGTACCGCCTTAGTTAAGGTTAACCTTCCTGCAAAGCTCAGGAAGCGTCCCTTCCAACCTGAAAGCTTTGACGAAACCCTTTGGAGTATCTCCCCAAACGTCTCCTTATTAAGTCTTTTATGGAGAACTGGCATCCCAAGATATTTGCCCAGATCCCTTGTTGACTTGATTCCACTTTCATCACTAATTAAATTCTCCAAATCTCGGCTCACATTATTAGAGAAGAAGATCTTCGACTTCTCCAAGCTCACCTTCTGACCCGATGCCACACAAAACCGTTCCAAAACTTTTCGAATAACCCGTACTTGAGCCACCGAAGCTTCAGCCAAAAGGATGAGGTCATCCGCAAAACAAATGTGAAACAATTTAGGCCCCCCTCGAGATATACTAATGGGCTTCCAATCCTTTGAGTCCACTGCCATTTCAATGAGATGACATAACCGTTCAAGACACATCACAAACAAATATGGGGACAAAGGGTCACCCTGACGCAACCCCCTAGCTGGTGTAAATGGCTCAGTCTTCTCCCCATTCCAAAGTACTGTCATCGATGGGCCAGTCACACACTGCATGATCCACCTCCGCCAATTTTCTGACAAACCAGCCACCATGAGAGTGTCCTCCAGATAGTCCCACCTTATGCGATCATAAGCTTTCTCAAGATCAAGCTTAAGTAGCATCCATCCTTTACGCCTTTTCTTGCGAATCATAGAGTGTATCGCTTCCTGAACCACCACAATGTTGTCTGTACTTAGCCTACCCGGTATAAAGCTCGCTTGTGCTGGACCAATTAGCTTAGGCATCACCTTCTGGAGCCGCATCACCATTGTTTTAGTAATAGTCTTGAACAAGACATTACACAAACTTATAGGTCGAAACTGAGACATCCTCTCCGGCTTAAGCACTTTAGCAATCAACACCACTAAAGCATCATTAGTTTCTTTAGGCAACACGCCTGTTTCAAAAAAATCTAACACGAACCGAATAAGCGACGGACCAACAACCTCCCAGCATTGCTGATAGAAGACCGGTTGATATCCATCAGGCCCTGGCGCCTTATATCTCCCCATGCTTCTCACCGACCCGACCAATCAATCTCAGCAGCTGTAAACGGCTTATTCAAAGCTAAAGTTTCTGCATGTGATAACTGAAGAAACCCTGTTGGTGGTAAACTGCTCACCTCCTGCTCAACATCATCCATCGAATAAAGCCGCTTGTAAAAAGAAGTTGCTAAACTCTCCAGATCCTGCATATCTGACACCCACCGACCTTCCTCATCCCGCAACATATCAATGCGGTTCTGTCGTCTCCAAATTATAGTTGATGTGTGGAAAAACTTGGTATTCCGATCCCCCAGAGTGATGACTTTCTCTCGAGATTTTTGATACCACACCATCTCCTCCTGTTCCAACACAACCTCAAGCTCCTGTAATAAATCTTGTTCCCTTTGTAACAAAGCATCTGATTGCCGACCCTCTAACTGATCTTGGACCATCTTAATCTTGTTGAACAACCCCTCCTTTCTTTTTTGAATGTCTCCAAACACCTCTCTGTTCCACTGCTTAAGTTTAACTCTTAACCTGTCCAAAGCAACCAGAGTAGAGACGGTGCTATCCCACAAATTGGACAACAGCTCTTGAAAACCATTATGCTTCATCCAAGCAGCCTCAAAGCGAAAAGGTCTTCGCTGTGGATTCCCGCAAACTTCAGGTTGTAACTGAACATATAAAGGCGTATGATCAGAAGCCAGGAATGGGAGATGCGTGACCACTGCCTCATGCCATTGTAAACGCGCTTGGGGACAGCACAGGACCCTGTCCAACCGCTTAGCAATATAAGTATTCACCACACGCCCTCGCCTCCAGGTGAACTTACTGCCCTTAAACCCCATGTCAATGAGGGATGCATCATTAATCCAATCACCAAACTCAATAGAATCAGAGGACAAGCGACCATTTCCCCCTGTTCTCTCATCTAGCCTGACGATAGTATTGAAGTCACCCCCTATGATCAAAGGTTCAGTGACTCCACGTACCACCTCCGCCAGCTTTGCCCACAGCCCACTTCTACGATTAGCTGTGGGAGCCGCATACACAACCACCACATGAACTACCATCTCTCCATTCGTAACTTTCGCATGAATGAATTGATCTGAAGACTCTACAATGCTCACTTCACCCACCTCCGATCGCCATAGCAACCATAGTCCACCACTCTGCCCTACTGCTTCTACCCGAAACGAATTAGCAAACCCCAAGCCATAACAGATACTACTAGCTCGATCCCCACTCGCATGTGTTTCAAACAACGCTAACATATCTGTATGAAACTTCTTCATCATATACCGGATTGATCTCCGGAAGTTAGGTTTATTTGCCCCCCGGCAATTCCATAGCAATATATTCATCATTAACTTACAATACAGGTAGCGAACCACCGGGGACCAACTTTAGACAGCCCGAGGGATCTCCGCCTCCGCCGGCAATCCCGCCCTATCCGCAATCTCCATACCATTGAGCTCCGTCGCCAACAGTTGTGTACCCGCCAATCCTCTCGCATCATTTGGACCCGGATCCACAACCACCGGAATCTCCATCAGAGCTCGATTAAGGTCTTCTCCCGATCTCCCCATAACACTGCTCTCCATTCGTAACCTCTTCCCCGATTTAGACAACTCTACTTCCCCTCTTGTTGGGCCGAATACTAACCCCCTAGCAGGCCTGTTAGTATTAGCCTGCTTACCTGTAGCTACACGTGGATCCAATTTCTTCCCTCCTGAGGCCCGTTTTTCCTTCACACCACCTTTTGGGCCTAATTTCCCTTTCTCAGCAAAGCCCACTGGTTTGCCACCCTTTGCCAAAACCAGACTCCCTTCCTTACGTGCATCATTCCTATAACACACATTTTCCTTATTCGCATCCCCTGAAATCCCGACCTCAGTCATATCCGCAGAGATATTCTCATCTCCCAAACTTCCAAAAGGATTAGATACCGTAATATTCGCCATTTGATGATTTTCCGGGATTCCCTTGGTCCTACTTTCCAAAACCGGGCGTGAGCTCCCCGCCGTGAACATCACCGCCTTATTCACTTGCTCTGATCGTGTCCCCTGCCGCCGAACCACCGTGAACCCATCCCCTCCATCCTTAGGTACACTAACTTCTGTTCCCACAGTAGCTCCCGGTGCCACCACCGGCTCCGTTGTCCTTCCCCGGGGACATGCGTGAACCAGGTGCCCATAAAGACCACATTGAGAACAAATAGCGGATAGCCCTTCATACGAGACAAAATATCTCTCTCCGTTGATTAGCACCGTTCCCTTTAATGGCCTCTTGAGATTCACCTCGACACACACCCGGGCAAAACGAGCCCTCTCGAACTGCAACGTCGTCACATCCACCTTGATTGGTCTTCCCAAACCCCGTGCAATGCTCATGAGGAAATTTTTGTGATAGTAACTAAACGGAATATCCGACAACCGAACCCAGACCGGAGTAGTTACTATCTCATCCTTGAGCGGATCAAAATCTGGTGACCACGCCTTCACCATGAGATAACTCCCAAAAACCTTCCACGGGCCTCCTGTCAACGCCGCCAAATACTCATCCTCCGCCTCGAAACGAACAAGAACAAACTGTCGTGGAAGATCCATAACATGCATCACTCCTTTTGGTTTTCACATCTCCCTCAGTTTCCTACTCAGCACCGATATAGAGATATGACGACCCAACACCTTAACAATCATACAGTTCTTCCACATCCCGTGCATTTCCTCCAACACCTCATCACCGATCGTAATCACCGGCTCGCCATCTTCCCCATTTGGGAAATCAAGACGTACTCTCTCCGAAACAAAAGCCTCATCCAAAAGTCTCTCCGACACCGGCATCCCACTCGTACTTCCTCCGACCACCCTCTGCACCCATGTACGTGAGTCATCGGGCGGATCTCCCGGCGGCCGACCCTGCTCTCCACTGTCGGTCATCGTCGCATCCTGATCACCCGCTAAGAGAACCCTAGAGTCGCTCATCGTGTTTTGCAAAGGCTCTCTCTTTAGCTGTGTGGAGAGTGACAAAAGAAGAAGAAGACTTAAAGTCTTATTTTGTTTGGATTTTAATAAATTCACTAAAATTAATATATTTCAAAGGAAAACTATACATTTTACAAAACATCGCTAGTTAATTGTTTGGTAAATTGTTTAATCAAAATTCAAAACACAAATGCAGATAAAAACAATTAAAAGAATCGAAACTCATATGTTATTATAATGTTTATTACCTGTTGATATCAATATATATGGTGATGGTCATCACAAAAGTGTTTTATTTTATTGGCCATTTTTCGTCTTTTTACTGTCTTTTTTTTTTTTTTTTTTTTAATGGAATATTTATGTATGTGGTATTGTTTTTTTTTTTTTTTAACATCTTACTTTATTAACGTGAATCAAAGATTACATAAGCTATCAACAATAAACATACAAATACAACCAATCCTTAAGTAAGAGGAAGTAATCGAAAAAGTGAAATTAGATGTGGCTTCCTTTTGTAGGTAAGACTTATACACTAACAGATTTGTTTATAAATAATTTACAATTCTATTTTAAGACATAAGAAAAAATAGGATCATTCGTAAAAAAGATGTCTCAAGGATATAATATGCATGATAATACTAGAACCACATAGTGCTTTTAGACCTTGTTTATTGGGGGTTTATATGAGAGTTCTTAGTTTTTTGCCAAAAAAAATTAATCAGAAATGAAAAATTAATCAGAAACGAAAAAAATGAAAAATTAAGAGACTGATTTATGGTTTAAGGGGCGATACGTGTCGCCATTCTATTGGTCGAAACAATAATATATAAAGAAAAAAAAATCCTGCTCGATTTATTTCTTTTTTCCTCTCTCTCTCTCGGTTGCGATTGAATCCCCGAAACGTGAAAAATTTGGAATCAGAAGCTTGAAGGTTTCGAATCGAAGGAGCTGGAATCAGATGAAGGGTTTGGATTTATGTTATCATCGCCGTCGCCGCAGATTATTACCCGCCGAGACCTGTTCAAGACTCTCCTTATGGTGAGAGCTGGGAAATCTGATTACGAAAGCTTGGGGATCATCAACAAAACCCGGTTGATAGCGGATTATCAGATAAAGGTAAGAAGCAGACTGTGAGAGCTGCGTTAGAGTTAAAGGCAATGGGAGCTTGTGATCGAAACTGTTGGCTTTGGCCTTCCATTACACAAAGAGCTTATCAGGCTGCTGAAATCATTGCCTCCATCAATGGGATTAGTCGCAGGTAATCATTGCCTCCATCAATGGGATTAGTCGCAGTTTTAGTTCTTTGATTTGTAGTTTACTTCGCATCTGCGATTAACGGTTTTTGCGTCTATTGGTTTTCGAAAGATGTAGTTAAAGCTGTTAAGAAGAGGCTACAGCATAAGAGTCCTAGTGTTCAACTACTTGTTCTTATGGTATATGATGTTTGTAGTCAATTTTTGGTTACTCGGCCGATTTATTATGTGCATTGTTTTTTACTCTCTCCTTAACTCTCTATGTGTATTATTCTGTTAATAGCTTTTGGAGACATTAGTGATGAACTGTGGAGATTATTTGCACCATCAAGTTGCAGAGAAAAACTTGTTAGGAGAATTGGTCAAGATTGTTAATAAGAAGTTATTTCTTGCACCATAATGTTTTTATTATGTTTTGTATATTTGAAAATTAATTAAAATGCAATATTTTCTAATTTTATAAAATCTTAAATGTTTACACATATATACCACTTCTGTTCTATTTAAATTTTTAAAATTTTAAAAAACAATATTTTCAAAAATAAGAGACCCAAAAAAAGAACCTACCAATAAAAGAGAAAATTTTATCTAAGAGATCATGGGTTCTTATATTCCAAACAGTACACAATTAATCCATTAAAAAATTAAGAACTCCCGATAAATTTGCTCTTAATCACTTCTTTGCTGCTTTGTGGGGACCTTCATGGTTCGATTTGATGTTGGGAGTTTTGCTTCATTGGTTTGTTTTGAAACATGGACGTTTTGAAGGAAACACATCAGTGCACGTAGGCCTGGGCAAAATACTCGATCCAAAATATTCGTATTGGAATCGAACCGAAAAACTCCGGTTAGGATCGGGTATGAATCTTCTACATTATACTAATTGGATCTTGATTGTAAATATTTTTGGGTATCGGTTCGGTTCAGGTAATATCCGATACTCAATTATTACCCAAATATATCCGAACATATGTGTATATACTAATTTCTTCTCTTCGTCTCCTCTTACAGAGACGTCTAAGACTCATTCAAAGGTAAGTCCATTTAATCTTGATGCTTGGTTTATAACGGGAGTTTAGTACTTTTCATTGATTGATTCTCTTATTTGGATGTTTGATGTTTCTTTGAATTTTCTCAATAACTCTAGCTTTTATAAGATTTTTGAATTTGATTTTGGATATTACTACTCTACTACTTATTTATGTTTTGGATTATTATGTTTAAGGATTATATTTTTCTTGCTTATTTTGCTTTGTTTAAGTACTTTGGTATGATTTTTTACTTATAATTTCATGAAATTTGATCTAGTTTTCAATTTATAATTAGGGTACTATAGATATATATATATATATATGGGTATTTTGGTTCCAAACGGGTAAAAAATACTTGTACCGAACCAAAACTACAAAATATAGGATATATCTCGGTAATTAAAAAAATTACCCGAACCGAACCAAATCCGAAAAAACTCGAACCGAACCCGAACCGATATTTCTAAAATACCTGAATGATTCCATAATTTATAAACCCGAAATACATGAACCGAACCCGAACCGATACCCGAACACCCATGACTACCCATGCTACTTATGTGTTGTCTGTGTCTCAGGGCCGGCCCACCCATAAAGCAGTCCAAGCATTTGCTTTAGGGCATCATTAATGGAGGAACTTTTTTTGTGTTCTTAGATTAAATATATAGTGAAAATAATGTAAGATCAGTTGTTAAGATCATATGTTAAAAAAATAGGCTTAGACACGTAAGCGAGAACTGAGCTTAAAACTGTTCTAGTTTAAGACCCAAAATATTGATCTTAGTCCACTATTCCAATTTTTTATATTTTAAACGGGCTTAGAACACATGAAGTGTTGCCCCGTTAATGATGGCCTTAGGCCACTTGTTATAATAAATGTTTTAGGAATAGATCCTAAAGAGTTTGGATAGGTCAGTTAGTTAAGTATTGTGCAATTAAATAGGATATCATTGGTTCAAATCTTTAAGCCCTACAGTTTCTTCCTTCTTCTTTTCATTTTTTTTTGTTCTTTCTCTTTTGTTGGAGTAGTCGAATCCCCTTTTTAATAAAAGGGAAGTACACAACATAGTTTTTGTAGACTTTATATTTTCACTAAGTGGTTACAAATAGGTTATAGATAGGTTATAGATTAATCTATATATTAATATTAATTGGTTACATCTAAATATTAGGGATATTCCAAATTGATAATTGATATATTAATGGTAACGAATAAAGTCATGGATATTCTAAACTGTATTTTCGGAAGATTTTAGTCCTATATATCACGTTGTTTCCAAATATCTTTAAACACAGTATTACAAATTCATTTTCCACAAATTTTATCGATAGACCACAACGTTAACCAAAGATAGATTACAAAATTGATAGATTGATTGGTTACAAGTTAAATAGTGGGTTACAAGATAGATTACAAAATAAATTTAACCAGTGTTATAGCACAGGTGCTTATCTAGAATCATTAACAATATAAAATTTACAAAATAAGTGTCTTTTTTTAAGCCTTCATATTTAGCATATAATTTTATTGCATAATGTTTTATCCAAATTTTTTTTAAAAAATAATCACATAAATTATATTTTATATAAAAATTATAATATAAATAAAAAAATAATCACATAAATTATATTTCAACCCATGTTCTAGCACGGGTCATAATCTAGTTTTTCTATTAATTTATTATTTCTTGGTTTAATTCCTATTTTAACAATAAAATTTCCAAATCTTTGATTTAGTTTAGTTGCTATATATTACAATATTTAATCAAGTATTTTATTTAACGTAGCTATTAGATTGTTTTACATTGTTAAAATATTCAATAACTTTTTAATATTTTTCACTATATTGGAGTATATTAGTGAAAACGAAATATTAGTTTTTATATGGAAAATCAAATTAGTGAAATATGCTTCAGGCCATCAAAATTCAATGATCGGCCATGCTGCGTCTAGTTGCATTATATCAAAACATAGAGCATCAATTGCTTATTATTAGGCTTGTGATGCCATCTAAATTCTTGTGTGAGAGATATATTTACCATGCAATAATTAATTATAATGAAGAAACCGATATTATTCCAAGAGCATATCTGTGAAATGTCGTCAGACTACAACTTTTACCCGACATTTTCAAAATTACACCAATGTAACCAAACCAGCGATATTGCTTCATCGATTCTTATTAAATAATCAATATAATTAAATTAAACCATAGATTTTGAAAGCATGCAATTTTAACTAAAGACGCATCAAGAGCAGGGTTCAGTAAAAGCATTCGCGGCATTCACAGTATCTTTCTTTGGCAGTAACTTTACACCTTCCATATTTATGGCCACGTTGCTCAAAACCCTGGCAAATTCGTAGGCACAGTTGATCCTTACATGTCCCAGGCGGCGGCTTCATTCGTACAGGAACACATCGCGGATCTAATTTACCCTCTATCTTTGATATTCCTGAAATATTGACACCCTTTTGATAAAATTAATAGTTCTTTTTTAGTCAGGTCTTAACTATTTGAACACAAATGAATTGGGGTTGGATTGTTTAAGTCGATTGTGTTTGGCCGCACTTGCATTAAAACTTAAAAGTGATAGAAAAATAATAATAATTACAAAAACAAAAAACAAACGAGTATTCATATTTTAAAAAATAAAACATCTTGTAGTAAGCTTCAGATATAATATCTCATGATGCAAGTTACCTGTCGAAATTAACAAAAATATCATCACGACCATAGTGATGAAGAGGCTACCAAGTTTCACAGTCTTAGCCATTATATTTTGTCTATTTTTTTGTAAAAAAATGTCTTTCTTAATATCTCTTCTTTTTTTTTTCTTAGTAAACTTTTAATATGATGTTTTTATGTATATAGAGTTTATCATTGCTACTTTTAGGAAAGAGACTAGAAAAGTAGTCCGGAAAAACGTACGTCCCATTGAACAGTTCCAACAAAAGAATACAAATCTGAAGAGTGATAGATAGACCTCGTATTCTTTTGCTATTTTTAGTATGAAAACATATTAATTTGCAAAAATATATAATCTTCTTTTTTATTAAAAATATATATATAATCTTCTTCAATACTCAGTACTCTACTTTATGATTTGTTTCTCAAAGGAAAAAAAAAATTTATTTTAATTGATGACGTATAGATAATTATGTAATTGCTTTATTTTAAAATTCTTCCTTAAAAGTTAAAACCGACTATGGCTGGAGCCTGGAGTTTTTTAATTTCCATTTTTTTCTTCAGATTTTAGGTCCTATTTTTTTTTTTTTTGGCTCAACATCAACTTTTCATTAACCAAGATCTTACAACCAAATCATAGGTACAATACATTCACCTCTAAATATTTGGACCAAAATAAATACAATGATTGATCAAGTACAATCTTGGAACACTAGCGGATCCAACGCTACCCAATCGAGAACCATTGCATTTTTTAAACCACAACAAGATAGACAACACACCACAACTCGAAAGTGAAGTCATCCCTTAAACCACCTAAAATAATCTAATGACTCGAAAACAATCACTAACACCAAGAAGGCCAATAACTACTACTGAAAAAAAGATCAAAACCAGCTATGAGAACCTCTGGATCGACATGTAAAACTTGTCCCAATAGCTTCAACACCCAAAGGCGCAACATCAGAAGAGTTTGGTCTCTCCGGCTTTCACTGTTCCAGTCTTAAACCTAAAAGCGGACATTTCATCCGACTGAACCAACCAAGAGTTGCGAGACAAAACCGACGAAAAGATGCATCTCCAATCTACCCAATTAATAACTAGAATGGTAAGCTTTTTAAGATTAAAATTGGGAACACAGAATAGCATATCATCACCTCACAGTGCAAGAATGAGTAGCTACATCCCTTTCATCGATTTACAGAACACACACCTTGGTCGGACTGAAAAACAAAACCGCTCCTTACGCAATACGCCGCCGTGGCTGGAATGAGAGGAAGGATCTGGATAAGAACCCAAATCCGGACGCAGAAGCTCGTCAAAGAGAAGCTTCATCTCTCAATGCTCATTGAAGCCAACAAACCACCGGAGACAGAACCGCCGGAACCAGTAAGCGACATCGTCAACCTAGATTCACCAGATCTGGCCACATATTCGACGCTGTCCTCCAACGTCGCACCAGAACCCTCACCAATAGCTACCACCCGACAGAAGCTTCGCTTCAATCGCTGCGCTATCTCCGGAAACACCACCATCGAGAGCCACCCAACCGCCGGCGAAAGGAGACGGGGGAAGACAGAAAAGAAGCTACTAAAGAAACTAAAGGATAGAAACTAGAGGACGGAGCCCTCTCCGACGCCGGAAAGGCGACCGGAGAGGCGGAGCAAAACGAAAAACGGCGACTCTCCTGTTTTCTCTCTCTCTGGCGGCTAGGGTTTTTTCTTGCGTTGGTCTCTTCTTTCTCTTTGTTTATAAAAACGTCTCTCCCTCTCTCTCACTCACCCTATTCGTATTTTTTTTCTTTCACTTTACGTCCCATTTAAAAGTAGAGGTGACCAACTTGATAATGTGTATAGCCGATAAAAAAGGTTTGTAAGCATAATACATATTTGTTCCAGTTTTACATCCATCTGTTCTTAAATATATATTATTATAGTAATGATTAAGGACTTAATGAGACTAATTAACATGTAAAAAGTTAAAAGGGATTTTGAGATTTAATTTGACATTGTGACCAATCACGAGAAATGTAAATTAATTATACAATATAAGTAAGATTATATATATATATATATATATATATGACACATAGTTAAATAATATGTGAAGAAAATGATTGGCCATAGAACCCAACAAACAGTAATGAGTAATCAACTTAGCAACTATTTCATCATTCATTCAATAATCAAATAGTATTATTAGTTATTCAATAATATTCGAAAACATATTTTAAATTCTAGGTGGAAATATGCCTACACAACCGGTGCACTCGCATATCTTTGTTGCGATTTTTCCATAACATCTTCCGAATATCAAACCTTCAGAATGACAAGTTTTATTGCATAATGAGTCGCCATGTGATTCAATACATGTCTTATTAGAGGTTTGAGTCTCGCTTCGTCTTATTTTACATGCACTTGGAATTCTTTTTGGGTCGGGTTTGAACCTAGTTGCTGAGTTAAGAATTCTTTTTGGGTTAGGCTCCAAGCTAGTTGCTGAATAAATTTCAAAACAAAAACCATCCATTTAAAAAAAAATCAAAACATAGAGCATCAATTGCTTATTATTAGGCTTGTGATGCCATCTAAATTCTTGTGTGAGAGATATATTTACCATGCAATAATTAATTATAATGAAGAAACCGATATTATTCCAAGAGCATATCTGTGAAATGTCGTCAGACTACAACTTTTACCCGACATTTTCAAAATTATACCAATGTAACCAAACCAGCGATATTGCTTCATCGATTCTTATTAAATAATCAATATAATTAAATTAAACCATAGATTTTGGAAGCATGCAATTTTAACTAAAGACGCATCAAGAGCAGGGTTCAGTAAAAGCATTCGCGGCATTCACAGTATGTTTCTTTGGCAGTAACTTTACACTTTCCATATTTATGGCCACGTTGATCATAACCCTGGCAAATTCGTAGGCACAGTTGATCCTTACATGTCCCAGGCGGCGGCTTCATTCGTACAGGAACACATCGCGGATCTAATTTACCCTCTATCTTTGGTATTCCTGAAATATTGACACCTTTTTGCTAAGATTAATATTTCTTTTTTAGTTAGGGCATATGCATCGGTGAAGGACAATATTTGGTCCTTCAATTATTTTAATTTTATTTTGAGAGTTTCTTAAGTATGGTATGAGCATTGGTGTCCTTCACAATTGGTCCTCTGGAAAAAATAATATTATTTTTAATTTAAAATCGGTGATGGTGATCGTGATGGTAATGAGATCCAGTAGATGAAGAAGAGTTCTCGGAAGATGGTGACGAGTCTTGGCCACTCGCATCTCCTCCTCTGTCTAAATCCGTTGATCCAACGACGGGTAAGTTAACTGTATTGCAGAAATCGGATGGATTCGAGGGTCGTTCGGAGATTACGTCTAGAGAATCGGTGACACGGCGGCGAGTAGTGGGTGCAACAACTACGGGGTTAATCGCTCCGGCGACTGACATATCATCACCGGTTAAAAAAAAGAAGGAAATTTCAAGATCAGAAAAAGGGAAAGAGAGAGAAAGAAGAGAGAGAGAGAAGAGGTTGAGTTTTTGTTGTTTTCACAGCCTTCCACGTGGCTCGACGGACGGAGTAGACAAAGTCCCCTACGAAGGAACGTTTCTACCATAAATATCACATTTTGATTTAAATTAAATCAAATTAATATGTGGGACGGTTGATATATACGCCGCTGCAGATGCCCTNCCTGAAATATTGACACCTTTTTGCTAAGATTAATATTTCTTTTTTAGTTAGGGCATATGCATCGGTGAAGGACAATATTTGGTCCTTCAATTATTTTAATTTTATTTTGAGAGTTTCTTAAGTATGGTATGAGCATTGGTGTCCTTCACAATTGGTCCCCTGGAAAAAATAATATTATTTTTAATTTAAAATCGGTGATGGTGATCGTGATGGTAATGAGATCCAGTAGATGAAGAAGAGTTCTCGGAAGATGGTGACGAGTCTTGGCCACTCGCATCTCCTCCTCTGTCTAAATCCGTTGATCCAACGACGGGTAAGTTAACTGTATTGCAGAAATCGGATGGATTCGAGGGTCGTTCGGAGATTACGTCTAGAGAATCGGTGACACGGCGGCGAGTAGTGGGTGCAACAACTACGGGGTTAATCGCTCCGGCGACTGACATATCATCACCGGTTAAAAAAAAGAAGGAAATTTCAAGATCAGAAAAAGGGAAAGAGAGAGAAAGAAGAGAGAGAGAGAAGAGGTTGAGTTTTTGTTGTTTTCACAGCCTTCCACGTGGCTCGACGGACGGAGTAGACAAAGTCCCCTACGAAGGAACGTTTCTTCCATAAATATCACATTTTGATTTAAATTAAATCAAATTAATATGTGGGACGGTTGATATATACGCCGCTGCAGATGCCCTTAGGTCTTAACTACTAAAATACTCCATGCTATTTGAACCACAAATGAATTGGGGTTGGATTGTTTAAGTCGATTGTGTTTGGCCGCACTTGCATTAAAAGTAATAGAAAAATAATAATAGTAACAACAAAAAAAACAAACAAGTATTCATATCTTGAAAAATAAAATATCTTGTAGTAATCTTCATATATAAATATCTCATGATGCAAGTTACCTGTCAAAATTAACAAAAAGATCATCACGACCATAGTGATGAAGAGGCTAACAAGTTTCACAGTCTTAGCCATTATATTTTGTCTTTCTTTAAAAATAAAAAATTGTCTTTCTTAATATCTCTTTTTTTTCTTAGTTAACTTTTGATATGATGTTTTTATGTATAGTGAAAGGACTGTTAATATATAAGAGTTTATCATTTCTATTTTTAGAAAAGAGACAAGAAAAGTAGTCCGAAAAAACGTCCGTCCCGTTGAACAGTTCCAACAAAAGAATACAAATCTGAAGAGTGACGACCTCGTATTTCCACCATTCTTTTGCTATTTTTAGTATGAAAACATAGTAAATTGCAAAGATATAATCTTCTTCAATACTTTATGATTTGTTTCTGAAAGGAAAAAAAAAATTATTTTAATTGATTAAGTATAGATAATGAAGTAATTTTTTTATCTTAAAATTTTCCTTAAAACCGATTATGGCTAGAGCTTGGAGTATTTTACTTTCCATTTTTTCCTTCAGACTTTACGTCCCATTTAAAAGTAGAGGATGACCAACTTGATAATGTGTATAACCGATAAAAAAGGTTTGTAAGCATATATATAATACATATTTGCTCCAGTTTTACATCCATCTGTTCTTAAATTATAGTAATGATTAATGACTTAATGAGACTAATTAACATGTAAAATATAACTAAAATGTCTTAAAAATTTTAAAGGGATTTTTAGATTTAATTTGACATCTGTGACCAATCACGAAAACATATCAATATTATATAGATGATTTGATTTTCTAAAATTTGATTTTTTCGACTTTTTCTCTATATGGAAGGATATGGAGGCATGGAACACAAGAGTAGCATAAGTGTGGTAAAAATGAAAGGGTGAATTAAGGAACCTTGAATTAAGAATTAAAGTCTGAACGAACTAAAACATACAATATGTTGTGTCTGAGATATTAAATTCATACGTAGAGATTTTATTTAAAATAAAATAAAAAATATATGTTATGTCTGAGATATTTAAATTAACATATGCCATGTCTAAGATGTTAAATTCACACGAAGATATTTTATAAAAGTGTATCGGCCAAAGTGACGAAAAGTCAACCTCAACCACGTACGGACCCATTTTTCTTCTGTCTGCTACTTAAAGTTATTTAACTGTGTTTTTCTTCTTCGTATGATTTTAAATTATGTTACCTCGTATGAGTTTTTCTTTTTGGCATTATGAGTCTATATTTTGTGGACCACATGTTTTACTGTATGTTGTGTGACTTGTGTGGCTGAGATATTATATTCATACTAGATTTGGATTTGTGCTCTGAAATTCGTCATCTGTATTATAATTTTAATATTTCAAAATAAAATATAATTCATAAAACGGTTTAATATTGTGAACTGAGAAACGATTATTATTATTATTTTTTTTTATGAATATGAGAGATGTATTTTTGGTGAATAGAGATCTGAATAATTTCTATTAATGTTTTTTAACCAGGATAGGATCGGCTGGTCGGTTTGATCCAACCACAACCTGATAGGTATTCCAGTCCGGGTAACCTCTAAAAACCTAACAAATAAAACCCGCAAAAAACCAGAAAAACTTGCTAAAAACCCGTGAACCGGTGGATCGGACCAATTTGTCGGTCTCAAATTAAAATATTTTATTTTGGTCACTCTTTAAACTCAAACCAAATTAAAAATAAATTGTTATTTATAAAAAAATTAGTTAGTTATTTTATCTAATCATTTAAAAGTTTAATTTTAGTTGTTTAGTACTTAACTATGTATGTTTTGTTCATATATTTATAGAAAAGTAGATGTTATATTCATAAAATATAATCAAACTAATAAACTAATTGATCCGTAATTCAATCGGTCCGACTTGTTGATCCAGTAACCCGAAAGATTTCCGGTTCACCTTCCGGTCCGGTTTTAGAAACATTGATTTATATTAAAAGCTTGGAAGGGTGTTAGGTCAGATTTTATTTTGAAATCCACAATAAAATTTTGGAAATCACGATTAAGTGTGATTAATTACCAAGATTTTATTTCTTTTTACGTCTAACAGTATATTTTATGCCTAACACTATATATGGTGTAACAATATATGGAATAATTAAGATTTTTTTTGGAAATTGTAAAAATCATTGGAATATTATCTTTAAGAGGATTTTTGAGATATTCTTAAAAGTATTCGTAATTTCATATAGCCCACGGATTTCATCTATAACTTTTTTTTTGTAACCAACCTATATTTAATATATTATCTATTTTGTAACCAACTTATAAAAATTATATATTATACAAAAAAGTTGTGTACTTCCGTTTTATTATACAAAAAAAAATTGTGTACTTTCTTTTTATGATTAAGAGTATATTTTAATCGTCTTTAATAAATTGGTTAACATTGTGGTCTATCAATAAAATCTCAAGAAAATAAATTTGTAATATTGTGATTGTAGATCTTTGGAAACAACGTGGATTGGAATATCCCGTTTAAGATTTTCGGTTACAATTAATGTTTTATTTGTTACCATTAATATATGAACTATTAACTTGTAACCAATTAATATATGAATTAATCTATAACCTATGTATAATCTATTTGTAACCATTTATAACCATTTATTAAAATTATAAAGTCTACCAAAACAATGTTGTGTATTTCTCCTTTATTAAAAAGGGGATGTCGAAATTTTTTACTTTTTATTATATTTTATTTTTAAGTAATATAATGTTATGTCTGAGATATTAAACTCACACGTAGATAAAATTAACATATGTTATGTCGGAGATATTAAATTCACACGTAGAATTTTTTTAATATTTTTTAAAGTAACAACATATGTTATGTTTGAGATATTAAATTCATACATAAAATTTTTATTTTATTTTACAATTTTAACATATGTCATGTCTGAAATAATATTAAATTCACATGTATACATTATTTTTTTTTTTAGAAAAAATATTGATAGAACATATGTTATGTCTGAGATATTTATTAAATTCACACGTGAATAGTTTTATAAACGTGTATTCGTCTGCTACTTAAAATTATAAACAGAGAGTTTTTCTTCTTCGTATATGAGTTTAAATTAGCATGATCAACAAATATCCGAAAAAAAGTAGGAAGGTGAAGTTCTTCTCTCAATCCATGCAGAGATAAACAAGCAATACAAACAAACATTTGTTCTTCTCTCAGCTCTCTCTTCTCTACACACAATCAAACATGAACACTTTTACCTCAAACTCTTCGGATCTCATCACTCCCACTACAACCGAGACATCGTCGTTTAGCACCTTGTATCTCCTCACAACACTTCAAGCCTTTGTGGCTATCATCTTAGTGATGCTACTCAAGAGACTGACGACGGACCCCAGCAAAAAGAAACCGTCTCTCCCGCCGGGTCCAACCGGATGGCCGATCATCGGAATGATTCCGGCGATGCTACAGAGCCGTCCCGTTTTCCGGTGGCTCCACAGCATCATGAAGCAGCTCAATACCGAGATAGCATGCGTGAGGTTGGGAAACACTCACGTGATCACCGTCACGTGCCCTAAGATAGCACGTGAGATGCTCAAGCAACAAGACGCTCTCTTCGCCTCGAGGCCTTTAACTTACGCTCAGAAGATCCTCTCCAACGGCTACAAAACCTGCGTGATCACTCCCTTCGGTGACCAGTTCAAGAAAATGAGGAAAGTTGTGATGACGGAACTCGTTTGCCCAGCGAGACACAGGTGGCTCCATCAGAAGAGATCAGAAGAAAACGATCATTTGACCGCTTGGGTATACAACATGGTTAAGAACTCGGGCTCTGTCGACTTCCGGTTCATGACTAGGCATTACTGTGGAAACGCAATCAAGAAGCTTATGTTCGGTACAAGAACGTTCTCTAAGAACACTGCACCTGACGGCGGGCCGACCGTGGAAGATGTAGAGCACATGGAAGCTATGTTTGAAGCATTAGGGTTTACGTTTGCTTTTTGCATCTCTGATTACCTACCCATGCTCACTGGACTTGATCTTAACGGTCACGAGAAGATTATGAGAGAGTCGAGTGCGATTATGGACAAGTATCATGACCCAATCATCGACGAGAGGATCAAGATGTGGAGAGAAGGAAAGAGAACTCAGATCGAAGATTTTCTTGATATTTTCATCTCTATCAAGGACGAACAAGGCAACCCATTGCTTACCGCCGATGAAATCAAACCCACCATTAAGGTAACTATTAATTACCCTCCTTACATGCATGCTTTCATAACTAGATAAGGTTTCAATCGTAAAAAATACCCAAAGAACAATTTTTGTTAAATTGAGAAAACATACATTTATCAAATTTACCCATTTGTTCATACATATATTAAGATAAATTTATAGAGTTTTGTAAACTAACAAATTATAGAAGAAAACCAAAGTTTAATACATCTTGTAGTAAAAGTTGATTGTATGTTAAATATTTGCTACTTTTTTTTTTCTTTTCTTTTTTAGATACATGCAACTTGTGATTTCTTTTGTTTATGGATGATTGGTATTAGTAATTGATGATATGAAAAAAATATACTATAAAACATCCCAAATTAATAAATTTTTAAAAATTTGTTTATGATGAATAGGAACTTGTAATGGCGGCGCCAGACAATCCATCAAACGCTGTGGAATGGGCCATGGCGGAGATGGTAAACAAACCGGAGATTCTCCGTAAAGCAATGGAAGAGATCGACAGAGTGGTCGGAAAAGAAAGACTCGTTCAAGAATCCGACATCCCAAAACTAAACTACGTCAAAGCTATCCTCCGTGAAGCATTCCGTCTCCATCCCGTCGCGGCCTTTAACCTCCCACACGTGGCACTTGCCGACACAACCGTCGCCGGATATCACATCCCTAAAGGAAGCCAAGTCCTTCTTAGCCGATATGGGCTAGGCCGTAACCCGAAAGTTTGGGCCGACCCACTTAGCTTTAAACCGGAGAGACATCTCAACGAATGCTCCGAAGTCACTTTGACTGAGAACGATCTTCGGTTTATCTCGTTTAGTACCGGAAAAAGAGGTTGCGCTGCTCCGGCGCTAGGTTCGGCGTTGACCACGATGATGCTCGCGAGGCTTCTTCAAGGTTTCACATGGAAGCTACCCAAGAATGAGACTCGTGTCGAGCTGATGGAGTCTAGTCATGATATGTTTCTGGCTAAACCGTTGGTTATGGTCGGTCAGCCGAGATTGCCGGAGCATCTCTACCCGACGGTCAAGTGAGATGAGAAGGACGCCGTATATATACATATATGTTTTTTTGTTTTTCATGATATTTTTATATAATCTCTTGTATCGTATAACGGCCAACCCAAGTTTGGTCAAAATCCCGGTTACCAAAAGATAATGGGGTAATTTGTGATCAAACTTGTGTGCTGGTCTTGGTTCTTTTGGGAACACTTGAATCTGTGTCTCCTATTCTCTTCTTTTGTTATTTTCAATAAATAAATAAATAACTTTTTATTACTATTTAAATAAGAATATAAGAATATTAAGTAAACTTTATACTACAAAAAAAATGAAAGGTTTCAATTGTTTTTTTTTCTTCTTATGTTTCATATTATCGAGCACATACAAAACTGTTTATTCATAGCTTTAAACCAGTAATTTTTGTCGAACGGATAGTGGAACTATTAAAAGGATAGGTTTTAAAATAATATCTTGAAATTAGAACCAATTTATTGAGAACTATTTTTTTTTCCAACGATTTTTTCTAAGGCTAATCAAAGGTTTTTTGGAATAATCAATATAATTAAATTAAACCATAGATTTTGAAAGCATGCAATTTTAACTAATTAAAGCCTCATCATTAAATTAAACCATAGATTTTGAAAGCATGCAATTTTTAACTAATTAAAGGCTCATCAAGAGCAGGGTTCAGGAAACGTAAAAGGTTCACAGTATCTTTCTTTGGCAGTAACTCTACACTTTTCGAATTTATAGCTATTTCGATCTTCACCCTGGCAAAGTTGTAGCCTCGTAGGCACAGTTGGTCTCCACCTCCGACACGACATGTCCCAGGCGGCGTATTCATTCGTACAGGAGAACACCGCGGATGTGGTCGATAACCCTCTATCTTTGGTATTCCTGAAATATTGTCATATTGACACCCTTTTGCTAAAATTAATAGTAGTTCATTTTTAGTCAGGTCTTAACTACTAAAATACTCCATGCTATTTGATGAACACAGCCACAAATGAATTGGGGTTGGATTGTTTAAGTTGATTGTATTTGGCCGCACTTGCATTAAAACTTAAAAGTGATAGAAAAATCTATATAATAATAACAATCCGAATAAATGCGAATAAAGGTTTCACATGGAAGCTACCCAAGAATGAGACGCGTGTCGAGCTGATGGAGTCTAGTCATGATATGTTTCTGGCTAAACCGTTGGTTATGGTCGGTCAGCCGAGATTGCCGGAGCATCTCTACCCGACGGTCAAGTGAGATGAGAAGGACGCCGTATATATACATATATGTTTTTTTGTTTTTCATGATATTTTTATATAATCTCTTGTATCGTATAACGGCCAACCCAAGTTTGGTCAAAATCCCGGTTACCAAAAGATAATGGGGTAATTTGTGATCAAACTTGTGTGCTGGTCTTGGTTCTTTTGGGAACACTTGAATCTGTGTCTCCTATTCTCTTCTTTTGTTATTTTTAATAAATAAAAAAAAACTTTTTATTACTATTTAGATAAGAATATTATGTAAACTTTATACTACAAAAAAAAAAAATGAAAGGTCTAAAAGGGTTTCAAGTTTTTCTTTTTTCTTTCTTATGTTTCATATTATCGAGCTCATACAAAACTGTTTATTCATAGCTTAAAATGTCTAAACCAGTAATTTTTGTCTAACAGATAGTGGAACTATTTAAAAGGATAGGTTTTAAAATAATATCTTGAAATTAGAACCAATTTATTGAGAACTATTAATTTTTTCATGTTTGAAATTTTAATGTCTTAAAATAATCAAATGTTTTTTATATAAATTAATTCAATTTTTTTGCTCTGCTAAAATATTTATTTATCTTTTCAAAAAATCTATTTCTAAAGACTATATGTTAAAATTTTATTTGATAAATTACTGTGACAAATTTTTCTTTAATTCTAAAAAACAAGAATTTACAAATTGTTTCTGAAACTTAATTGTTAAAATTTCATTTGTCGGCGTCACAATACAACTTTTAGACGATACTTTAAATTATAACAAGTAATCAAACAACCAATTACTTCATTGATTTTTATTTGTTACATAGTTAATATGGTCAACTGAACCAACATTTCGAGATTTTCATAAGATTGGATAAAGCAGTATTAAGAAACTTAATTCTTAACAATTGCGGTATTCACAGTATCTTTTATCTGCAGTACATTTTGTGAATTGATAACCGTTTAATGTTCTACGTCCTCCGCAAATATCTAGGCATAATTTGTCCCCCTGAATCAATCGACCAACAAAAGGTCAAAGACGAAGAAGGTGAAGGTTGTAATATTCACGGTTTCTTGGAAGTTAATAAAGTTATGTTTGTTGACATTTTTTTCTCTGGGAGGCTCATGTGTAGATTCATGCGTTTAATGTTAACAATTATGATTGAAATGTCAGAAATTTATTTAGACTGTTGGATTTTCTTTTTCATAGACTTGTTGTGATTATTTCTCTCATTCTCTACAATACATGTAACAAAACAGACTTGTGGTTGTGTATGTTCATGAATAAATCAACAACTAACCATCAGATTCTCAATATATTGATTCTCAAGCATGAAGGATAATGAAGTTCCCCATCAAGTTTTAGGCAGTTTATACTTTACATCAATCTTCCACGATCTTTTGAATTTGCTGCTTCAATTCAGGTTTTTTCCAGGTTTCAGTTGATTTGGAGCCAACTTTTAAGGAGCCTTGGGGATGGAGAGTAAATCCGATTAACAAGCCGTTAGTTGCACTAGATTCCTTGCAAATAAACCCTTCCATGGACTCCTACATAATACTCTACTTTCCTCTAGCCCCACGCAAAAAAAGCCCCGCTGATGAAGAGGAGGAGTGTACCTCACGGCAACGCATTCTTGTATTTCATACAACTTTTTTCGTTGATCCCTTCCATTGCAAGCTACGATTCTACATTGTCACAAGCTAGAGTACTACTACCTATGAGGATCACAGAGAAAGAGACCATAGTGTCCCCTGGAGATGTATTCGAGCTTGGTTTCTTCAAACCTGAAACGAGATTTCAAGAAAGAGATCGTTGGTATCTCGGAATATGGTATAAGAGATTTGCGAAGAGAGTCGTATGGGTTGCCAACAGAGACAACCCTCTCTCCAGTCCTATCGGAACCCTCGAAGTCGCGAATAGTAATATTGTCCTNCGATTGTCCTCGTCGATCAATCAGGCGGGGTTGCGTGGACGACGAGTCTGACAAATAATCTGACCGAAGACCAACCCTTGTATGCAGAGCTTCTCAACAACGGTAACTTCGTGCTGAGATACTCCTCCAACAATGAGTTTAACTCATTACACATTCCTCTTCTTCACTACCTTACCCTTTTTTTCTTTTTGGTACTACCTTGTCGTACACGGTGGTGAGGCTCGGAGACGGAGAAGATAATATAGTATCCCCTGGTGAGACATTTGAACTCGGTCTCTTCAAAGCCGCAACAAGTGTTCCGGATGTAGATGGTTGGTATCTCGGAATCTGGTACAAGAGATCTCCCGAGATAGTTGTATGGCTGGCTAACAGACAAAATCCTCTATACAATTCAACCGCAACCCTCGGATTCTTGTCCCCTTCCTCAACCCTTGTCCTGCTCGATCAATCTGGTGGGGTTGTGTGGAAGTCATCAAAACTGAAAAAACAGATCAGTAACCAACGCATTGTCCCAGAGCTTCTCGATAACGGCAATTTTGTGTTCTGACAACAACTCGCAGCTGGATTTCTGTGGCAGAGCTTCGATTTCCCGACGGACACGTTACTTCAGGGAATGAAGTTAGGCTGGGACCGCAGAACGAATGTAAACACGAGTCTAACGTCACATTCCAAGTTGAAATTCGGGAGCACTCGCAAGGCTTTATAACATGGAAGAATGAAAATATTGACCTAATTAAGAAGTCTTATTTTGTTTGGATTTTAATAAATTCATTATAATTAATATATTCAAAGAAAAACTATACATTTTACAAAACATCGCTAGTTAATTGTTTGGTAAATTGTTTAATCAAAATTCAAAACACAAATGCAGACAAACAATTAAAAAAATCGAAACTCATATGTTATTATAATGTTTAGTACCTGTTAATATCAATATGGTGATGATCGTCACAAAAGTGTTTTTCTTTATTGGCCATTTTCCGTCTTTTTACTGTCCTTTTCGTTTTTTTCTTTTGTTTAATGGAATATTTATGTATGTGGCATTGTTTATAAACAATTTTAACTAAAGACGCATCAAGAGCAGGGTTCAGTAAAAGCATTCGCGGCATTCACAGTATCTTTCTTTGGCAGTAACTTTACACCTTCCATATTTATGGCCACGTTGCTCAAAACCCTGGCAAATTCGTAGGCACAGTTGATCTTTACATGTCCCAGGTGGCGGCTTCATTCGTACAGGGACACACCGCGGATCTAGTTTACCCTCTATCTTTGGTATTCCTGAAATATTGACACCCTTTTGGTAAAATTAATAGTTCTTTTCTAGTCAGGTCTTAACTACTAAAATACTCCATGCTATTTGAACAGAACCACAAATGAATTGGGGTTGGATTGTTTAAGTCGATTGTGTTTGGCCGCACTTGCATTAAAAGTGATAAAAAAATAATAATAGTAACAAAAAAAAAAACATACAAGTATTCTTATTTTGAAAAATAAAATATCTTGTAGTAGTCTTCATGATTCATATATATATATATATCTCATGATGCAAGTTACCTGTCGAAATTAACAAAAAGATCATCACGACCATAGTGATGAAGAGCCTAACAAGTTTCACAGTCTTAGCCATTATATTTTGTCTTTCTTTAAAAATTAAAAAAAAATTTGTCTTTCTTAATATCTCTTTTTTTTTTCTTAGTTAACTTTTTGATATGATGTTTTTATGTATAGTGATCGGACTGTTAAAATATAAGAGTTTATCATTTCTATTTTTAGAAAAGAGACTAGAAAAGTTGTCCGAGAAAAAGTACGTCCCATTGAACAGTTCCAACAAAAGAATACAAATCTGAGTGATGACCTCGTATTTCCACCACTTTTTTGCTATTTTTAGTATGAAAACATATTAATTGTAAAAGTATAATCTTCTTTTTTATTTTTTTTAAAAAAAGATATAATGTTGTCAAAAAAAAAAGATATAATCTTCTTCAATACTCTCTTTTATGATTTGTTTCTCAAAGGAAAAAAAAAAACTTTATTTTAATTGATTAAGTATAAATAATTATGTAATTGTTTTATTTTAAAAATCTTACTTAAAAGTTAAAACCGACTATGCCTGGAGTCTGGAGTATTTTAGTTCCATTTTAATTGATTAAGTATAAATAATTATGTAATTGCTTTATTTTAAAAATCTTACTTAAAACCGACTATGGCTGGAGCCTGGAGTACTTTACTTTTCATTTTTTTCTTCAGACTTTACGTCCCATTTAAAAGTAGAGGATGACCAACTTGATAATGTGTATAGCCGATAAAAAAAGGTTTGTAAGTTTGTTCCAGTTTTACATCCATGTGTTCTTAAATATATATTATAGTAATGATTAATGACTTAATGAGACTAATTAACATGTAAAATATAACTAAAATGACTTTAAAAGTTAAAAGGGATTTTGAGATTTAATTTGACATTATTGTGACCAATCACGAAAACATATTAATATTATATAGAGATGATTTGGTTATCTAAATTTTGATTTTTTTCGTCTTTTTTTTCAATATGGAAGGATGGAGGCATGGAGCACAAGAATAACATAACTGATTAAGTGTGGTAAAAATTAAATGGTGAATTAAGGAACCCTGCATTAAGAATTAAAGTCTGAACGAACTAAAACATATGTTGTGTCTGAGATATTAAATGCACACGTAGAGATTTTATTTAAAATAATAGAAGAACATATGTTATGTCTGAGATATTTAAATTGACATATGTTATGTTGAAATGTTAAATTCACACGTAGATATTTTATAAAAGTGTATCGGCCAAGTGACGAAAAGTCAACCTCAACAACGTACGGACCCATTCTTCTTCTGTCTGCTACTTAAAGTTATTTAACAGAGAGTTTTTCTTCTTCGTATGAGTTTAAATTAGCATGATGATCAACAAATATCCGAAAAAAAGTAGAAGCAAAGAAAAAAAAATAAAAAAATTGCGACGATGATGAAGAGGAGGAGTGTACCTCACGGCAACGCATTCTTGTTGTATTTCATACAACTTTTTTCGTTGATCCCTTCCATTGCAAGCTACGATTCTACATTGTCACAAGCTAGAGTACTACTACCTATGAGGATCACAGAGAAAGAGATCATAGTGTCCCCTGGAGATGTATTCGAGCTTGGTTTCTTCAAACCTGCAAAGAGATTTCAAGAAAGAGATCGTTGGTATCTCGGAATATGGTATAAGAGATTNGCTTCTTTTGCCATTTTGATCGTATTGTTTTTTCTTTTTGTTTTTGTTTTATGGAATATTTTGTTTTGTGAAATATTTATAAAGAATTTACTTTTCTATTTTAAGATATAAGTAAAAATAGTTGTTACGGTAGAAAAAAATGTGTAAGGAGAGAATTAATAGTAGTAGTAAGACCACTTATTGCTGTCAATCACTTGTTTGCTACTTTATAGGGAGTTTATGGTTTGATGTTGGGAGTTTTAGTTCATTGGTGTAAATTCGAATGGGTTCTAAATGTATAAAAGACCCTGAATGGGTTTTATATGTCTAAACCCGAATACTTGAAAATCCAAAAACCCAAATCCGAGCGGGTTCCAAAACCCGAATGCCCAGGACTAATTTACATAATCATCACAGCAACCATCATTTGACACATACACTAAATTCATTATTTTTTAATTAAAATTCTATGGATTGTGTCTTTTCTTTTATGACTTTGTTGAAGATAAACAAATATATATATATATACGGTAAATATACAAATCTTTTATGACTCTGTCTCACAAAGATTGATGTTTTGACACTTTCACACATATTAAGAAAAATTTTAGTTTTTTTTTGTAAATTAATTTATAATTACTTTTTGGTAGAGAGAGAAAANAGGTTGGGACCGCAGAACGAACATCACAAGAGCACTACGGTCCTGGAAGAGCTTAGATGACCCGGCAAGTGGAAGTTACGTTT
Organism: Camelina sativa; assembly: GCF_000633955.1. NCBI lineage: Eukaryota > Viridiplantae > Streptophyta > Magnoliopsida > Brassicales > Brassicaceae > Camelina > Camelina sativa. Next base: position 1,018,160 of record NC_025696.1, on the reverse strand, counting down.
ACAAGATTGAGATTTCCAAGCTTTCGCAGGGTCTTCTATTCAATGATGATATGCAAGAATTTAAATACCGTTCGGGCCCGAGCTACAGAAAACTAGTCCACATAACAGAGACTGACGACGAAATCACCCACAGTTTGGGTATCAGTACAGCAAATTTCAGCTCTATCAAGCTATTGAGAGTGGAGTACAGTGGTCCATTTACGCTGTGGGAGTGGACAGGAGAATGGAATATTGTACAGTCTTTCCCAACGGATGTCTGTGATGCTTACGATGCGTGTGGGAAAAACAGCTACTGTAATATTGTCAACAACAACACAGAGATAGGTTGTGACTGTATCCCAGGGTTCCACCAGGGTAATCGATGGAGCTTGGCAAACTGGAAAGATAGATGTGTAAGGAAGTCTCAGATGAGTTGTGATCTCAAACTCAAACCGGAATTTATGCAGCTTAGGAAAATGAAGTTGCCAGAAGCTACTGAAACGATTCTTGTGGACACTACAATGGGGATAGAGGAATGTAGGGAAAGGTGTCTTACGAATTGTTATTGCACGGCGTTTGCTAATACGGACTTGCGCAATGGTAGCCAGGGTTGTGTGACTTGGACCGGTGACTTGTTTGATCTTCGGAATTACAGCCGGGAGGGTCAAGATTTGTATGTCAAGCTAGCAGGTTAGTTCGGATCCAAAATCTCTATATATAATTAAGTTTTGTTATTATCCTATTATCTTGGGATAAAATTTTGACAAGACTTGTTTGTTCAGGGGAAAAGAGAAAAGCGAATAAGAAAACGATCATTGGATTAACGGTAGGAGGATGTTTGTTACTTGTTTTAAGTTTCATCATTCTTTGTTTCTGGATGAGAAGAAAGAAGCTTGCAGCTGCTAATGGTATTCTTATACTCTTCTTCTTTTTTTTTCTTTTTATCTATCTCTCTCTCTCTAACTTTCTAATTGAATTTTTATGGATTGTGTCTACTTTTATGACTTTCTTGAAATAAATATATATATATATATATATATATATATATATATATATATATATATNATATATATATATATTCTTGATGCTCTATTTTGGTTCTTTCATCTAATGCTATGTTTTGGGTTTCCAGTGATGACATAAAAAAATGGTTATTATTCTCCAAAACTGCCATTCTTAATTAATTAGAAATATTTCAAAAATGTAAATTAATCATACAGTATAAGTAATATATATATATATATATATACATAGTTAAATAATATGTGAAGGAAATGATTGGCCATAGAACCCAACAAACAGTAATGAGTAATCAACTTAGCAATTATTTCATCATTCATTCAATAATCAAATAGTATTATTAGTTATTCAATAATATTCGAAAACATATTTTAGATTCTAGGTGGAAATATGCCTACACAACCGGTGCACTCGCATATCTTTGTTGCGGTTTTTCCATAACATCTTCCGAATATCAAACCTTCAGAATGACAAGTTTTATTGCATAATGAGTCGCCATGTGGTGCACTGCATGTCTTAGATGTTTGAGTCTTGCTTCGTCTTATGGGACATACATTTCGAATTCTTTTTGGGTCGGGTTTGAATCTAGTTGCTGAGTTAAGAATTCTTTTTGGGTTAGGCTCCAAGCCAGTTGCTGAATAAATTTCAAAACAAAAACCATCCATTTAAAAAAAAATCGTTAGTTAATTGTTTGGTTTAGATTGTTTAATCAAAATTCAAAATCCAAGTGTAGACAAACAATTAAAATAAAATAAAATGATCGAAATCCGAGATTCATATCTTAAAATGTTTATTACTTGTTGAAATCAATACGATGATGATCATCACAAATATGATAAAACTAACATTTTTGGCTTCTTTTGCCATTTTGATCGTATTGTTTTTTCTTTTTGTTTTTGTTTTATGGAATATTTTGTTTTGTGAAATATTTATAAAGAATTTACTTTTCTATTTTAAGATATAAGTAAAAATAGTTGTTACGGTAGAAAAAAATGTGTAAGGAGAGAATTAATAGTAGTAGTAAGACCACTTATTGCTGTCAATCACTTGTTTGCTACTTTATAGGGAGTTTATGGTTTGATGTTGGGAGTTTTAGTTCATTGGTGTAAATTCGAATGGGTTCTAAATGTATAAAAGACCCTGAATGGGTTTTATATGTCTAAACCCGAATACTTGAAAATCCAAAAACCCAAATCCGAGCGGGTTCCAAAACCCGAATGCCCAGGACTAATTTACATAATCATCACAGCAACCATCATTTGACACATACACTAAATTCATTATTTTTTAATTAAAATTCTATGGATTGTGTCTTTTCTTTTATGACTTTGTTGAAGATAAACAAATATATATATATATACGGTAAATATACAAATCTTTTATGACTCTGTCTCACAAAGATTGATGTTTTGACACTTTCACACATATTAAGAAAAATTTTAGTTTTTTTTTGTAAATTAATTTATAATTACTTTTTGGTAGAGAGAGAAAATATAAACCTATAACAATTCAAAAATTTAAATATTTTCAATGATTACTTCTTGAAGTTTACAAAACATCAATCTTTAATATTTTCATATGTATTTTGTAAACTATTGGAGTAATTTTTTTGTCAATGTTTTAGTGTTTGGAGTGAAAAATATTGTGGATTTTATTAAGAAAAATAAATAAGTTATTTATTGTGGATTTTATTGTCAATTTTTTTTCTAGGCTATTTTTGTTTGTTTCATTCAGACCCAATTTCTCTGTAAGGCTTATAATTTGTGGGTTAATTGGACCATTATTTGTATGTTATTGAGTTGAAATTGATTTGTTCTTTTTCAAAATCCGATGTCCTCGTGAACGGATAGGAGAAGAGCAATTTTCCGATCTAGAGGTTTGAGGATTGAACTTATGTCTTTGATGCTCGTAATCGTTTTTTTCAGTCCTATCGTAATCGTTTTCCCTTGATTTTTTTTTGGGATTTGCGTATTTGGTTGATTCCTTACTCGCTTCGCATCTATTGGAGATATTTGGTTATCCCTTGTTGATTTTGTTAAAGGTGAATGTCAATTGGGTTGCAAATTTGTTTATATGAAAATATGTTGGCTTCTTTAGGTTTCCTAATTAAGTTGTGAGTTGTTTTGTGTTATTTGTTGTAATTTTTTTCCCGTTTGTCCTATGAGTGATTTTTTTTTATTCGATGTGAGTTGTGTTTTGGGGAAAATTAATTTTCTTGTTTATCTTGCTATAATTTTATAAAGTCCGGGTTGTTTTTTTGTTTCTTCGGTTGTCTTTTTCATATAATTTTGTGTTACGGTTATCTGATTGTGACATTCATTTATCTGAATCTTTTTAGTTTATTAAATGTGTGTTCATCTCTTTGCGTCTTTGTCTTTGGTGATGGATTTGTGAAGTGCTGCCAAATAATTATTTTAACTGATTTCTAGTTGTGTTTCCTTGATTGTTTGAAAGTGTTGCTTGGGTTGCCTTGTTTTGATATTTGAAATTTTAAATTATAATCAGTTTAATAGAAATCTTTAACTATATTATTACCACTAATGAAAAATTATAGTATTGTTTTCTTATTTTAACATTTAATTTATTTTACATAATTAGTTTTTATTTAAACTTTCTATTAATTATAATTAACAACAAATATGCACTAAATGAATATTTTAAATTTATTTTAAAATAAAAAAATGAATTCATAGGATTTAGAAATAGTGATGGGTCTAGAGAATTTGAATGAAATAGTGTTGGGCCTATAGATTTTAGATGAAATTTAGTTGATCAGTTTGTCATTTGTATGATTGTTTAAAGGCCCATAAAATTAAAGAAAATGTGGCTGATGTGGCAGCTGAGTTGGCTGCAACAAGAATAAGAAAAGCTAACTTTATAATAAGATATACTAAATTACTAATATATTCACAGCTTGTTCTTGCAAATTTTCACCACTAATTAATATATTTCCAAAAAGGCCCATTAGAATTAGAAAAAATTGCAAATCCAAAAAATAATGCTAATGTTGAAACGAGCCCTAGGGACTTGTTCTTCTTCTTCTTCTTCCACAAGCTACATCGATCGTCATATTAGTGTGATTCTCTGCGATCAGAGCTTGAGCTTAGAGTCTCTGCGTAAACTCAACGCTCTCATCATCACCGGAGGATACTCGGATAATATCTTCGTCGCGTCGAAGCTAATCTCATCTTACGCTTCTCACGGTAAACCCAATTTGTCTTCCNTCCAAGTGTAGACAAACAATTAAAATAAAATAAAATGATCGAAATCCGAGATTCATATCTTAAAATGTTTATTACTTGTTGAAATCAATACGATGATGATCATCACAAATATGATAAAACTAACATTTTTGGCTTCTTTTGCCATTTTGATCGTATTGTTTTTTCTTTTTGTTTTTGTTTTATGGAATATTTTGTTTTGTGAAATATTTATAAAGAATTTACTTTTCTATTTTAAGATATAAGTAAAAATAGTTGTTACGGTAGAAAAAAATGTGTAAGGAGAGAATTAATAGTAGTAGTAAGACCACTTATTGCTGTCAATCACTTGTTTGCTACTTTATAGGGAGTTTATGGTTTGATGTTGGGAGTTTTAGTTCATTGGTGTAAATTCGAATGGGTTCTAAATGTATAAAAGACCCTGAATGGGTTTTATATGTCTAAACCCGAATACTTGAAAATCCAAAAACCCAAATCCGAGCGGGTTCCAAAACCCGAATGCCCAGGACTAATTTACATAATCATCACAGCAACCATCATTTGACACATACACTAAATTCATTATTTTTTAATTAAAATTCTATGGATTGTGTCTTTTCTTTTATGACTTTGTTGAAGATAAACAAATATATATATATATACGGTAAATATACAAATCTTTTATGACTCTGTCTCACAAAGATTGATGTTTTGACACTTTCACACATATTAAGAAAAATTTTAGTTTTTTTTTGTAAATTAATTTATAATTACTTTTTGGTAGAGAGAGAAAATATAAACCTATAACAATTCAAAAATTTAAATATTTTCAATGATTACTTCTTGAAGTTTACAAAACATCAATCTTTAATATTTTCATATGTATTTTGTAAACTATTGGAGTAATTTTTTTGTCAATGTTTTAGTGTTTGGAGTGAAAAATATTGTGGATTTTATTAAGAAAAATAAATAAGTTATTTATTGTGGATTTTATTGTCAATTTTTTTTCTAGGCTATTTTTGTTTGTTTCATTCAGACCCAATTTCTCTGTAAGGCTTATAATTTGTGGGTTAATTGGACCATTATTTGTATGTTATTGAGTTGAAATTGATTTGTTCTTTTTCAAAATCCGATGTCCTCGTGAACGGATAGGAGAAGAGCAATTTT
>NC_025696.1:999539-1011114 GCF_000633955.1 Camelina sativa | reverse complement strand
CTCGGATAATATCTTCGTCGCGTCGAAGCTAATCTCATCTTACGCTTCTCACGGTAAACCCAATTTGTCTTCCAGAGTCTTCGATTTGGTTACTAGTGGCAAAAGAGATGTGTTTCTTTGGAATTCTATCATCAAAGCACATTTCTCCAATAAGGATTATACTCGATCCTTGGGTTTCTTCTTCTCTATGCTCTCTTCGTCTGCCCAATCCTTTCCTCCTCCTGATCATTTCACTGCTCCCATGGTTGTTTCTGCTTCTGCGGAGCTTCTTTGGTTTGATGTTGGGAGTTTCCTTCATGGGTTGTTTCTCAAACTTGGATTTTTTCACCTTGTGGGAGCCTCCTTTGTTTATTTCTATTCAAAGTGTGGGTTTTTAGATGATGCGTGTAACGTGTTCGACGAAATGCCTGAGAGAGATGTCGTTGCTTGGACTGCGATTATATCTGGCCATGTTCAGAACGGAGAGAGCGAGCGAGGTTTGGGTTATCTTTGCAAGATGCTTAGTCTCGGTTCTGATGATGATCATGAGAAGCCTAATCCCAGAACTTTGGAATGTGGGTTCCAAGCTTGTGTGAATTTGGGAGCTTTAAAGGAAGGGAGGTGTCTACATGGGTTTACGGTGAAGAATGGTTTAGCTTCTTCTTCTAAAACTGTCCAGTCTTCGATTTTTTCATTCTACTCGAAATCTGGTGGTGGTGTTCCAGCTGAGGCTTATCTTTCTTTCCGAGAACTTGGTGGGGATGATGAAGATATCTTTTCATGGACTTCTGTTATTGCTTCACTGGCGAGATCAGGTAACATTAAGGAAAGTTTTGATATGTTCTGGGAAATGCAAAACAAGGGAGTACACCCAGATGGTGTTGTCGTTAGTTGTTTGATTAACGAGCTAGGTAAGATGATGGTTGTAGCTCAAGGTAAAGCCTTTCACGGGTTCGTCATAAGACGTTGTTTTTCTTTAGACGGTACAGTTTGCAATTCGTTGTTGTCCATGTACTGCAAATTCGAGCTTCTGTCAGCGGCTGAGAAGGTTTTCTGTAGGATACCTGAAGGAGGAGGGAACAAAGAAGCTTGGAATACAATGCTTAAAGGCTATGGTAAAATGAAATGTTACGTAAAGTGTATCGAGTCATTTAAACAGATTCAGAATCTAGGTATTGAAATTGACTCTGCTAGCGCAGCCTCTGTCATATCAACATGTTCCCACATAGGAGCGGTGCTACTAGGGAAGTCGTTGCATTGCTATGCTGTCAAAACTAGCTTGGATCTTACTATTTCAGTGGTTAATTCCCTCATTGATTTGTATGGAAAGATGGGAGACTTGACTGTCGCTTGGAGGATGTTTTGTGAAGCAGATACGGACATTGTCACTTGGAACGCAATGATTGCGTGTTATGTTCATTGTGAGCAACCCGACAAAGCCATTGCGTTGTTCGATAGAATGATTTCTGAGAATTTCAAACCCAGCTCAGTAACTTTGGTGACTCTGCTTATGGCTTGTGCCAATACTGGATCTCTGGAGAGAGGGCAAGTGATTCATCGGTACATCACTGAAACAGAGCATGAGATGAATCTTTCTCTTTCAACTGCTCTGATTGACATGTACGCGAAATGTGGCCACCTTGAAAAGTCAAGAGAACTGTTTGATGCTGCAAATCAGAAGGATGCCGTTTGTTGGAATGTGATGATCTCAGGTTACGGAATGCACGGACAGGTTGAATCGGCCATAGAACTCTTTGAACAAATGGAAGAGTCTGATGTTAAACCAACCGGACCTACATTTCTCGCCCTTCTATCAGCTTTCACGCACGCTGGCTTAGTTGAAAAAGGCAGAAATCTACTTCTCAAGATGCATCAGTACGATGTGAAACCAAACTTAAAGCATTACTCTTGCCTCGTGGATCTTCTTTCCCGGTCTGGTAATTTGCAGGAAGCTGAAACCACAGTGATGTCTATGCCATTCTCACCAGACGGCGTCATATGGGGAACATTGTTGAGCTCATGCATGACTTATGGGGAGTTTGAGATGGGAATTCGAATGGCAGAACGTGCGGTTGCTAGTGATCCGCAGAACGATGGTTATTATATAATGCTGGCGAACATGTACAGTGCTGCGGGTAAGTGGGAACAAGCAGAAAGGGCACGAGAGATGATGAGGGAAAGCGGAGTTGGGAAGAGAGCTGGACATAGTGTAGTCTAATAGTACAATCTTTGATTTTTTTCTAATTGCATGATAAGCGTAACGTATCCTAAACCATGGTAATAAAATCACATTTAGCTCTGTAGTAACATTAAAGTTTGTATGACTAGAAGTGTCTTCGCTATGATGATGATAAAGTAACATTTCGAAGCAATGAAGCTAGTTTAGATTCGTTCCTAGACAAAAAGTACAAACGCACAATCCCATCATCATATTGTCGTTTTCCATGCCCTCTTTTTTTATACTACTATAATATATTTTGGAAATTGGTTCTAGTTACACTTTGAAGCAATGTAGCTAGTTAGATTCGATCCTCGACAAAAGTACGTACAATCCCAGTTAAGATTATCGTTTTCCATAACATTTTTTAGTATAAATTCACCACTTTGGAACTATGTATAAAATACGAATTGGTATGCACTTTTGAATTGACTTATAAAACAATAACAATCATAATACCAAAAGATTATTTGGAAATTCGAATAATATTGGACATTTTTGAAAAGTATACTATTAATAAATTAGTATAAAATTTTCTATTGGTTTATTAAAAATCAACAACTAAAATGACAGGATAAAAAAAATGGGAAAAAAACTTAAAAATACCTCATCTATTTTTTATTTGGAAGTTTAATACCTCGTCTTTTTTTGTTGGAAGAAAAATACCTCATTTAATTAAAACGTGTGATTTAATACTCAAACTAATAAATTTTGTTAGTTTCATACTTACGATTTTTTGACAAAAATAAAATTCTGTTTTTACCTTTACTATATCAATTAATAATTAATTTTAAATGATTTGGTATTAATTTATAATTTTATTTGAATTAAAATTAATAAAGAAATATTAAATAAACTTAATTTTAATTCAAATAAACCTATAAATTAAGAAAAATTCTTGGGTTTACAAAAGAGTGATTAGGGTTTAGATTTTACAATTAAACGAAATTATATATCGGTTTGGGTTTACAAAATAGTGGTTAGGGTTTAGATTTTATAATTAAACAAAATTATATGTCGGTTTGGGTATACAAATAGTGGTAGGGTTTAGATTTTACAATCAAACAAATTTATATGTCGGTTTGGGTTTATAAAAGAGTGGTTAGGGTTTAGATTTTAAAATTAAAAAAAAAAAATATGTCGGTTTGGGTTTATAAAAGAGTGGTTAGGGTTTAGATTTTACAATTAAACAAAATTGTATTTTAATTTGGGTTTATAAAAAATGATTAGGGTTTAAATTACATAATTAAACAAAATTATATGTCGGTTTGGATTTATAAAAAAGTAATTTAGATTTACATATTATAATTAAAAACTATAATATAATGTTTAGAATTAATAACTTTAAAATTGAATGATATACAGATTTTGTTTCTTTAATTAATAATTTGTTTCCCTAATTAAGTGGGGATGAATCCGAGAATTGTCCATAAATTAATATCAAGTCATTTAAAATTAATTATTAATTGATATAGTAAGGGTAAAAACGGAATTTTATTTTTGTCAAAAAATCGTAAGTATGAAACTAGCAAAATTTATTAGTTTGAGTATTAAATCACACGTTTTAATTAAATGAGGTATTTTTTTTCCAACCAAAAAAGACGAGGTATTAAACTTCCAAATAAAAAAATAGATGGTGTATTTTTAAGTTTTTTTCCTAAAAAAAATGGAAACATAACTAATGGTTAATAGCTGTTGTTCAATACAACTTTATGACAGGTAGTTTTTGGACTTTTATTAGCAATTAACTTTGTTGGTAACCAATAAAATAAAATTACGAGTCGATTACGACCACTTTATTTTTTGGTTTTTTGTTACACCCAGATATTGATGATTTGCGTTGAAGGAAAAACAATTACGTAAGAAAAAAAAATTTATGCCTTGTAGATTTATGTTACTTAAAAAAAAATTATATAGGTTGGTTACAAGAAAATGTTATAGATACACTTAAGAATATTCTAAAGAATTCTTTTAAAAAAATTCAAATGATTTATACAATATCCAAAATAAAATTTTTAATATTATATGTATTATTACAAAATATATATTATTAGCCATAAAAATATATTGTTAGGCGGAAAAATATACTGATTTAGCACGGATGTTAATCTAATAAATTTATTATTTTGTTCATTTCATATTGTAGATAAATTTCAAAGGCAGAAACGGGTAGTTCACCAAAATATTGTTAATATTTTAACGAATCAAAACGAGTCACGTAATCACTTTAGATTTTATTCTAATTTTTAAATCTAACTTTTATTAATTATTTATTTCTTTTTTTTGTTCATTTTATTATTTTAAAGGTCACACTTGGTCTCTCTGTTTCTGCAAAGTCTCTCACACAAAGAAGAAGAAGAAGAAGAAGAAGAGAATCAATGGCGAGTTGCTTCAGCTACGTGTCTTCTCGTAACAAATGTTACCAATACAGCTTCTCTCGCGCTGGTCTCAGATCATCTACCTCCGATCTTGGCGACGGAACCGTCCTCCATTGTTGGATCCCACAGACTCACATCGACACCAAGCCTACGCTCCTCCTCCTCCACGGGATCGGAGCTAACGCTATGTGGCAGTGGGACCGCTTCATCGACCGGTTTATCCCCCGGTTCAACGTCTACGTACCGGACCTCATCTTCTTTGGCGACTCGTACACCACTAGGCCAGACCGGTCAGAGTCTTTCCAGGCGAGTTGCGTCATGAAGGCGATGGATGGTTACGGTGTTGGGAAGGTGACCGTTGCTGGGCTCAGCTACGGAGGCTTCGTGGCCTACTCGTTGGCGGCGCAGTTTAAGGAGAGGATAGATCGGGTTGTGCTAATATGCGCCGGGGTTGCTCTGGAGGAGAAAGACGTGGAGGACGGGATGTTTAAAGTGAAGAGCCCTGAGGAGGCGGCTACCCTTTTGTTCCCTCAGTCTCCTTCGATGCTCCGGCGGCTTCTCCAGTTATCTTTCTACAAACCGCCCATTTGGATACCTTCTTGCTTTGCCATGGACTACATTCATGTAAGTCTTTCTTCTTCTGCGATTTCAATCATTGTGGTTATAATTAGTTAGCTCTCTATTCTTTCACAATGAAGCAAGCTATATAGTATACTATCAATTAATGTTCGTTGAGAAAAAGTTTCAAGAGTCTCGAGTTACTTAGTTTAGTTATAAAAAGCACCAAAGTTTTGAGGTTCGCAAGACTAATTAGTACAGTAGATTTCTTTGTCTGATTGATTGATTGATTGATTGATTTGTTGCTTTGCAAAGGTAATGTGTAAAGATTATCTACAAGAAAGGAAAGAACTTGTGGAAGCTCTGCATAAGGGTAGAAGATCCTTGCAAAGATAACACAGGTCTGAGGTCTCTCTCTCTCTCTCTCTCTCTCTATTTGAGTTCATAAAGATATAATAACTCAAGGAGATTATCATTGTTTGAATTCTTCTAATACGTAAAACATTGAAATATGCTGCAGCCGACGTTGATTATATGGGGAGTGGAAGATCAAGTTTTTCCAGTGGAATTAGCTCATCGATTGCAAAGGTTTGTATATTTTGTTTTGGTGTCCGATTCATGTTGTCAATTATAGACAGTAGTAATAGATAATTAAATGTGAGTTTCTTTTTGTTTAAAAGATATTTAGGGGAAGACAGAGCACAACTAGTGTTACTAAAGAAGACAGGACATGCGATAAATGAAGAGAAACCAAAAGAGATGTACAAACACATGAAATCTTTTCTTTGCACTGACGCTCTAGCTATGATGATTCCTTCTACAGAAGACAGTGCTAATAAGAGAGTCATGTTAGCTAACCTGATATCCCCAGATCATCATCAGATCAACAAGTGATGCGTATACTTTGTACTTTGCCAAGTAGTTTTTATTAGTTAGAACATAATTAAAATCATTGTTCAGCTTGTTCCCACAGTGATGTGTCATTTTATATTACTGTTAAAAAAGACATTGCTTCAAGTTGGAGTTTAAGTATCTCAAGAAAGTAATATGTTTTTTTTTTTTTTTTCCTTTTTCTTTATCTTTAATAAGGTTGGTTATCAATAAGATATTGATTTCGTAAATTAAACCGATCAAGTTGAAATTCTCGTATTAATACGGTTTCTCACTTTCTCCAATTGCACGCCGGTGACACCTACCTCTCCGGTGGGTTTTATTTATGTAGTACTAACTAGAGTATTAAGCTATTAATTAATGAATTATTATAATTAAGTAAAATATAATAAATTTAATATAATTTTGTTTTGGTAATAATAAAGAAGTTGAAGGGCTAAAGTTGGGAGAGTGAGAGTTTCTCTTTGTTTGTCTCTCCTCGTTTCATTTGAGTCTACTCGTTTTTTTCTTATCTATCGAGAGAGAGAGAGAGAGCGCACAACAACTCTCCCGTCGTCACTCATTCGATTACGGTAATGATTCTGCTTCCTCTTCTTCGATTCGAATCATCCAAACTTTGATTAGTTCTTCCACAGTTTCCTTTCACTTGTGCTGATTCTTCTTTTTTTCATCCGCAAGAAGATTTAATTTTTTTTGCGGCAGGGGTTAGTTGGGTGACACAAAAGTTCGTGTTTTTAATAAGATTCTTTCCTTGAACTGTGTCTTTATTTTTGCTCAGTGGTTGAAGAAATCGTATGTTTTGTAATGGGTGCGGTGAAAGTGAAACTCTTTTCTTTTTTGTCTTGCATCTGTTCGCTGGTCGGAAATTTTTCATGAAAATTGTATTAATATCTTACTTAGGTTTTAAAAAAAAGCTTTCATCTTTTGGTTTGTTTGTTTAAAGTTGGCTAGGGTTTTTTTATGTAAGCTGAATCTACTTGGTGTGCCTGTGTTGCAGGGGAGTGTTTAATGGCTCTTATACAATTTGGAAGTTCATCATGTGTTGCTCATTGGGGGATTCTTCGTCCTCAGTTTGCTGTTAAAGCTTTTTATCCTACCAGATTCGAATCTCACCATGACAAGTACTAATTCACTTTTTACCATGCCTTAGTTTCAATTGACCCCATCCCTTGTATAACTTAGTAAGGCTTTGTAGAGTTTATATATCTGAAAAAGCTAATTCGAGTGGTTTTGATTTTGATAACCTTTTTGCAGTTGCATCAGCCAAATAAATTGTTTGGGAGCTTCAAGGTCGAGTATGTTCTCACAGGGCTCCTTGCCCTTCTTGTCACTGAAAGGACTATCCCGAAATACACATTCTCGTAGAGGAGCTCGTTTCACTGTTAGAGCCGATACTGTATGTTTTCACTCCCTTTCTTTGCATATTCAGTGATGATTCTCTTAATTTCTTATATACTTTTTCTTGTTGTTGTTGTTGCAAAATTAAGCTTTTTTATGCTAACGAGTGTGTGTGTGTGTGTGTGTTCAATTTCCAGGATTTCTATTCTGTCCTTGGAGTCTCGAAAAATTCAACCAAAGCTGAGATTAAAAGTGGTATGTGATTTCATTTCACCGAGTTCAACAGTGATGTGTAGCTTTCGTTGATGATTCTCTCTGAGCTTCATGTGTTCAGCTTGTCGAGTTGTGATCTTCGATAGTTTGACAAGGAAATTGTTTTGCTCTGCACCTATTTTTCAGCTTATCGGAAGCTCGCGAGGAGTTACCATCCGGATGTGAACAAGTAAGTTTAACTTAAATTCAAGCATCCAATATAAGTTGCAAATATGTGTTATTACCTTCCTGCATAGAAATTGGTGTGTTTTTTGTTAGAGCTCAATTACAAATATTTGAGAAACGCTATAGAAAGAGAATTGAAACTGCTTCTGAAGGTTTTAGTCGTGACCATTCTGTTTACACTTTGATTACAGGGATGCTGGGGCAGAAGATAAATTTAAAGAAATCAGTAATGCATATGAGGTAAAGTCCATCTTCTTCTTTAGTTGCTTTTAGCTTTAATGATTGTGCTGATACTTCAAAGAGCCTAACCATTGTTTTATTTTCTTGCAGATCTTATCAGATGATGAAAAAAGATCTCTATACGACAGATATGGCGAGGCAGGAGTTAAAGGCGCTGGAATGGGAGGCATGGGGGTATATATATATATTCTTCTCTTTTGACATTTGAATCAGCATTCTGATGATCTGACATTGCTGTTCTTTTTAATGTAATATTGCAGGATTATAGTAATCCATTTGATCTATTCGAGTCATTATTCGAAGGAATGGGTGGGATGGGAGGAATGGGCGGTGGAATGGGTAGTAGAGGTTCAAGGAGCAGAGCTATCGACGGTGAAGACGAGTATTACTCACTAATCTTGAATTTCAAAGAAGCTGTTTTTGGTATCGAGAAAGAAATTGAGATATCTCGGTTAGAGAGCTGTGGGACTTGCAATGGTTCTGGAGCAAAGGCAGGAACCAAACCGACCAAATGCAAAACGTGTGGCGGGCAAGGACAGGTGGTAGCATCGACAAGAACACCACTCGGTGTATTCCAACAAGTCATGACTTGCTCTCCATGTAACGGAACTGGAGAGATTTCAAAACCATGTGGCGCATGCTCAGGAGATGGACGTTTGAGAAGGACAAAGCGGATTAGTCTTAAAGTTCCTGCTGGTGTGGACTCTGGAAGTAGGTTAAGAGTAAGGGGAGAAGGGAACGCGGGAAAGAGAGGTGGATCATCAGGAGACCTCTTTGCTGTTATTGAGGTGATTCCGGATCCGATTCTGAAGCGTGATGATACGAATATACTTTATACGTGTAAGATATCGTATGTAGATGCCATATTGGGAACGACTTTGAAGGTTCCTACAGTGGATGGAGAGGTGGATTTGAAAGTACCAGCAGGGACACAACCGAGCACGACGCTGGTGATGGCGAAAAGAGGAGTTCCGGTTTTGAATAAGAGTAAGATGAGAGGTGATCAGTTAGTGAGAGTGCAAGTTGAGATTCCTAAGAGATTGAGTAAAGAAGAGAAGAAACTTGTTGAGGAGCTTGCTGATATGAGCAAGAACAAGGTAGCTAATAGCAGGAGATAAAACCAAACACACAGATTATGAAAAAATGTGGTGTTATATATAGATTCATCATCATCCTCCTCTAGCTGCTTGTCTTCTTTCTAATGATGGAGAAGATAAAGCAAAGAGGGAGAAGAAAGACTTATATTAGGTGAGAGGAAAATTGAAGAACACTTTCTTTGGTTTTTTCCTCTTCAATTTTTGTATTTTACTTTTTTAAAAACAATTTTTATGGATTTATCAGGATTCAGGCTAGGTCTTGATTGTATTGTACTGTTATTTATACATTTGAATCTTCTTTTTTAAATTATTATGAAAAGTTGTTATTAAACAAAGACAAATGTACAGTTGCAGAAGAACAGACAAAAATGAGAAGGAGACAAATGTGTCAAGCTGCAGTAACGATGGTTTGAAGTAGAGTTTCCAGGTCTTTCAATCTACAAACAACAACAAGGAAAGACGATAAGTTAGCTAATAATGGGTACGAGGAAAAGAGAGAACCTTTTGGCAAAATTCTTGTGAGATACTCTAAGTGGAATTGATTGATGTATGAGCCTACTTACTTCACATTACTGAGGTCAGGGTATACAGAGATAGCATCTTTGAAATCCTGAAACCCAAGTTTTTGACTGTTATTAATACCAAGAGTTGTAAAAGAGAATAGGAGAAGAGGGAAGAGAAGAAGATGAAGATGTTGTTGACCAGACCTGATCAGAGGTTGAAGAAGTGTATGTGATCACACATGACATCCCTGCTTTTGTAGCAGCCTATAGATTGATATTCAAAAGCCAGTTTAGGGTGTTTGGAGGTGTATGTAAGAAGAGCGAAGACGAGCAAAAGATAAGATATTTTTTACCTGCAGGCCAATCACACTGTCCTCTATGACCAAACAGTCTTTCACTGAAACACCTAGCTTCTGCAATCAACAGAATCCAAAATCTGTGAGACTTGGCTAATTCTTGTTAAGTTTTAATATAAAGTTTTTGCTTTCTTGGATTGATATTACCTCGGCAGCTGTAATATATATCGAAGGATCGGGTTTTTTCTCCTTCACATCATCCCCTGCAATAACAAATGGATTCGAGAACTTGGAAAAAGTGTTTAACACAGACATACCGAGTGAGTAAGTAACTCTTAAGAGAGAAAGTGATGAAATCACCTGCAAGGAAGCAATCAAGTCCTTGGAACCGCTCCTAAGATGACATAAATATAACTGATAAAGAAAAGAAATAAAAAAAAACTCGAAAGAAGCACGGTCAAATGATAAGAGAGTGGCGAAAAGAAAACAACTCACGATGTCGATGAGGTTCTCGAGACACATTATAACCGAACTCTTTGTAGCTGCAGAACAAACAGCTAGTTTTTTCCCCTGTAGTAAAAGAAGAGTATTTCAAGAACCTAAATTCCAATTCAGACATTTACAAAAAGGTAATATATGAAAAGAAGATCTCATTACGTACAGCAGCTTTTGCTTCATCCATTAGTCTTATTACACCAGGTCTTGGTTCTACCTGAAATCCAAAAAAACAGAGAGATTTATTATTATTAGTTTATCTCCTCAGAACAAATCAAAAACTAAGATAATCAAAACAACTTACACTTCCTGATTTTATGATTTCTTTATACCTCTCAGTTTTCCAATCCTGCAAAAGATATAAAATTCAAACCTTTTAGTTTTGCAGTTAAAAACTATTTAGAGATAAAGTGAGTGAGTGAGTGAGTGAGTGAGTGACCTGAAGAGTATCGATTAACTTGGCTCGATCATCATCACTCTCAGGAGGTGAGACAAAAATGGTTGAAGTTGGCCATCCGTTTTCTTTAAAATACCAACGCATTTTAGGTTTTCCACCACCGACTAGGTTCTGAAACTTATCGTAGAAGTCGAGGCTCCAGTCAAGAGACTCAGAGGAAGAAGGAGGGCAACGAACATCGAAATGCGAGAAAGCGTCGTTGTAAGCTTGACGGTGTAAGTTTTCCGACTCGAGGATCACACCGTCGCAGTCGAAAATGAGAGCTTCGAGTGACCGTGAAGGAGGAGGAGACGACGATGATAATGCCGAGACAGGAGATACTCTGGTTTTCGAGTAAACGCTTCTTGATTTGAAACGCAGCGTTTTGAAGCCGACGACGAGCAGCGACGACGAGGTAGAAGAAAGGGAGGATGAAACGGCGGTGGAAGGAGAGAGGAGTACCGCTGAGTGGTTGCAATAAACAACCGCCATTGATGATGATGATGAGGAGTACCGCTGAGTGGTTACAGAGAAGGACTTTGTGACGACTTCTTATGAGATAAAATAGGCAAAAATAAAAATCTGTGGCTCCTAATCGTTTCTGTAAGGCTAATCTTCTTCTTTGCATTTTAACGGTCATCAACTTAACTTTTACCGCTCTTTTTTGTTTTTTTTTTTTTTTTTTCCATATAAGTATTTTCACCACCA
>NC_025696.1:998127-998905 GCF_000633955.1 Camelina sativa | reverse complement strand
TTTTTTTTTTTTTTTGTTCCATATAAGTATTTTCACCACCATAGCCTTAAACTTTTTATATCCAATAAAAACAGATTTTAAAAGAAATAGAAATCTATGATCCATTAAATTCTCTAATTTTGTTGTAAATGATTATGGCATGGTTTATAATTATCCATTTTTTGTTTTTCCTTTAGTTCTTCTGTTTTATAGATATAAAAGGAAGTTAGTATATAAGATGGTGACAAATATAGAAAGGGGAGTCGTGGTCCATCATGAATTCAAATCATATCTTACAAAAGGGTTAGGTGATAAAATAGAAAATTATTAATCTTTAAGATTCATATGTATGCAACTTGATTGGTGGATTTGGTTGGTAAAGCCCTATTTATGTCATTAACCCCAATTCCTAGTCTTCCCCCTTATTAATTTTAAAAAATGTTTTATCGAGCTACCTAACAAAAGTGTAATTACATACGTGTCATAAGTTATTTCAAAATTTTCAATGCACACAATTATAAAATATTTAAACCATAAACAAACGAAAAAGATTGTGAATATGTAAACTATCCATTTTTATTAATTAGTTCAATCAAATTGAAACATTCTTTACTTTGAATATACAACAAAATTAGTCATTTCATAATTGTAAAATTCGTCCTAAAGAGAGAGAATGCTTCTTCCACGTCTTGAACAAAAAAAAAATATCTCAAAGGACGAAATTTACGTAAATACCCTTCGACGGCTTCAAATTCCAAAAATCCCCCAACAACCCTCTTTTTTTTTTTTTTTTTTTTTT
>NC_025696.1:987526-996081 GCF_000633955.1 Camelina sativa | reverse complement strand
TTAGGTAACAGGGTTGATGAGGCCTTGGGGTTCATGTCTGCATGTGGACTTGGCAAGGATCATCCACTCATGACTACAACTGATTTCTACACATCCCATGAGTGCTTGCTTCTCCCTTACGAGCAATCGTTAACAAGGTTGGACTCTACTTCTGGTCTCTACTATGATTGCTCTGCACACATGGTTTGGTGCGGGGAGCGTACCAGACAATTGGATGGTGCTCATGTCGAGTTTCTCAGGGGGATTGCTAATCCTCTGGGCATTAAGGTACTTTATTTTTTCTCAAAGAATGTATTTACTGAAATACTTAAACTAAGGATTAGGTAGATATCACTTTCGGTTTATGATAAACCAAAACAGAGTAGCATATGAGGTTTATGCTTGGTCTCCTGGCTCGTATTTTTCCTGTTATCTTGCAAATCAGAATAGTGATGGCTGGATTGAGTTGCCATTCGATAATCAAAAGCTATTATTGGTTTGGATTTGAAGCGGAATTGACTAAATATCCAAAACACATGATGCAGGTGAGCAACAAAATGGNCAAACCAACCCTCCCCCTATAAATATATAAAATTCACAGTGTCTTCTCTCTCCTCACATCATCAACCGCCCCCCATTCTCATTCTCTCTCTCTCCATACCAAACCAAATCAAATCAAATCCAAGAGAGAGACAGAGTCAGAAACAGAGTTAATTCATGGCTCTTTCAAACGCCGCCTCCAGATCTATCTACGTTACCAGCGGCGACGCTCGTCTCTCTCACCGTCAAACCAACCGTCAATCTTCCTTCTTCACATTTCATCCCGCCGCCAAGCCTAACTCCGTTAAACTCGTCACGGCCCTTCACGCCGCTGAGCCTTCTAGAAACTCTGTTTCCGTTGCGTCCCCATCTTCTTCTGGTGCATTGAAATGGACTCCAGAGAGCTGGAAACTGAAAAAAGCTCTGCAGCTTCCTGATTACCCTGACGCTAACGAGCTTGAGTCTGTGCTTAAGACGATTGAGGCTTTCCCTCCTATCGTATTCGCCGGAGAAGCTAGGAATCTCGAAGAGAGATTGGCTGAGGCTGCTGTTGGTAAAGCTTTTCTTCTTCAAGGAGGTGATTGTGCTGAGAGTTTCAAGGAGTTTAATGCTACTAATATCAGAGATACCTTTAGGGTTTTGCTTCAGATGAGTATTGTTCTTACCTTCGGAGGCCAAGTTCCGGTTATTAAGGTCAGATCCATCCTCATTCTTCTTCTTCTCCTTTAGCTTCTTCAGATTTATTTGTTATTGACTGGTGATGTGTGTGTGGGTTTAGGTAGGGAGAATGGCTGGTCAATTTGCTAAGCCTAGATCTGATCCGTTTGAGGAGATTGATGGAGTGAAATTACCTAGCTACAAGGGAGACAACATCAATGGTGACACTTTTGATGAGAAATCTAGGATCCCTGATCCTAATAGGATGATTCGGGCTTACACTCAGTCTGCTGCTACTTTGAACCTTCTTCGAGCCTTTGCCACTGGAGGTTATGCTGCTATGCAAAGAGTTACTCAGTGGAATCTTGATTTTGTTGAAGATAGTGAGCAATCTGACAGGTACACATGTCTCCCATTTTTGTTATACATTTGCTCTAGACTTTGTGTCTTTAGAAATTCATTGCAGACTGCCTTTACTTGGTAGATGTTGTTATTTGTTAATCTTAAGAAAGCTTATTACTTTGAATATGGTTTGAAGAGAATGTTAAAAACAAACTGTAACAAGGTTTAAAACAAACTGTAATCAGAATTAGTGATGTTGATAGCTAGCAACTATTGCAACTCGGCAAGGCCCCTAAAGGTTTTGCTGTTTGTTTACCTCTGTGTTTTGTTGTACAGGTACCAGGAATTAGGTAACAGGGTTGATGAGGCCTTGGGGTTCATGTCTGCATGTGGACTTGGCAAGGATCATCCACTCATGACTACAACTGATTTCTACACATCCCATGAGTGCTTGCTTCTCCCTTACGAGCAATCGTTAACAAGGTTGGACTCTACTTCTGGTCTCTACTATGATTGCTCTGCACACATGGTTTGGTGCGGGGAGCGTACCAGACAATTGGATGGTGCTCATGTCGAGTTTCTCAGGGGGATTGCTAATCCTCTGGGCATTAAGGTACTTTATTTTTTCTCAAAGAATGTATTTACTGAAATACTTAAACTAAGGATTAGGTAGATATCACTTTCGGTTTATGATAAACCAAAACAGAGTAGCATATGAGGTTTATGCTTGGTCTCCTGGCTCGTATTTTTCCTGTTATCTTGCAAATCAGAATAGTGATGGCTGGATTGAGTTGCCATTCGATAATCAAAAGCTATTATTGGTTTGGATTTGAAGCGGAATTGACTAAATATCCAAAACACATGATGCAGGTGAGCAACAAAATGGATCCCAATGAGCTGGTCAAGCTAGTAGAAATCCTGAATCCTAACAACAAGCCTGGAAGAATCACTGTGATTGTGAGAATGGGTGCCGAGAACATGAGAGTTAAGCTTCCCCACCTGATCAGAGCAGTCCGCAGATCAGGCCAGATTGTGACATGGGTATGCGATCCAATGCATGGGAACACCATCAAAGCACCTTGCGGTCTTAAAACACGTGCCTTCGACTCAATCCTGGTACACACTTTATAAGCTAAAACCTCTCATCAGCATAACAAATAGATTTGTCATATATAACAGTGATTAAAACGTCCTGTCTTTTTCTACAGGCTGAAGTCCGAGCATTCCTTGATGTGCACGAGCAAGAAGGAAGCCACGCGGGTGGTATCCATCTCGAGATGACAGGTCAGAACGTGACAGAATGCATTGGAGGGTCCCGCACTGTGACCTACGATGACCTCAGTTCTCGCTACCATACACACTGTGACCCAAGGCTCAACGCCTCTCAGTCTCTTGAACTGGCCTTCATTGTTGCTGAACGGCTCAGGAAGAGAAGAACGAGTAGCTAACGTGTGTCTTGAGTGCTATTTTGTTTTTTGCTTTTTATACACTTTTTGATTCCAAGAACTCTTTCCTCTTTGTACTGTGAGCTGGTGTCTTTATGACTTAAGTTAAAAGCCCAAAAGATCTCTCTAGGAGTAAACCTGTTCCTTTCGGTTGTGTTCTATTAGGCCATCTTTAGGCCATCGGGATAACTTTCCCCCTGTTCTAAACCCAATAAATAATAAAAATATGTAACAGTGGGCTTAGATCAATTTTTTTGATCTTGGTTCAGAATTGATCCAAAGGGTGTTCCAATATTCTTCCTCTCTTCTGATTGGTCGAAAAAAAATTGAGTTTCTTCCTATTCCGTCCTTGTCTCCGTCGTTTCCTTTGTCCGGCTTTTGGCAAATCGAAACCAAATTTCAATCGAAACCAAAATCAAACTCGAAATGCCTTTGTCTCCTCCTCTCCTTTGTCGGGCAAATCTCCGGTCATACAGAGAAGGTTTGTCACAGTCGTTTCCTCTTTTAAGCCCAGTTCTTGCTTTCTCTGTTCTGGGCATACTCGGATCGATTGTTCATGGCAGCACTTGATAGAGAGAAATTGGAATTGAAAAAGGAATCGTGATTCTGAAGATCAGTAGCAGATTGGAGGAGCTAATGCTTTTTGTTTTTGAAACATTGATTAGGAAATATCAACAGAGAGTTATGAGCTTTGTCGTTTTTTTCTTTTTGTTTCGAATTTGATTTTGAATAATGAGATTTTGGGTTTTGTGGACTTATAATTGTTGATGGGTTCTCTTGCATCTGCTTAAATTGTTCATATTGGTTAATAAGCACCAAGTTTAGGACGCTGGGGAGAATTAGACATGCTAGGTTGTGTGTCTGAGCTTTTATAAGTCATTCGATATCTAGTTGGATAGGTAGTAGAATTCATCACTTGCATCTGATCCAGATGAAGATGATGATAGGTTTGCGAAGTTTATGTTTGGAGATAAGTCTAGTATTTGCCTGTAGCTTGACTTTGTCCTTAACTCATGGCACTTCGATAGTTTCCATCACTTGGTTGTTTAGGCAAAAGCATGTTCAATCTATAATTCACAATTATTAGAGTGGCATTTGCTTGGATTTGGTCTCTTTGCCCCTTCTTTGTGTATTCTTTCTCTAGCTGCTGACATTAAAAGGGTTTTTAAATTTTAATTAAAGGATATAGCTTTTTTGATGTTTCAAGAATTGCAGGATCAGCTCCATTGACTTTCACAAAACTTCTACTTATATGGTGACTGCTAGTGACGATGACTCAATTCGTCTCTATGATGTTGCTACCGCTTCGTGAGCTTTCCTTCTCCTATACTTGGACATTATCTCTTGACAATAATTACTCAAATTCAGTATTTCTTCTTCTTGTTTCAGATGTCTCAAGACAATTAATAGTAAAAAGTATGGTGTTGATCTTGTTTGCTTCACTTCCCATCCTACCACTGTCATCTACTCTTCCAGAAACGGATGGGACGGTGAGCTCAATTTCATGTGCATTGCTTTTTCATCATTCCTCATTCTTTCATTTACTTTTTTAACTAACTTTGATATCTTATCTTGTTTAGACTCTCTGAGGCTTCTCTCTTTGCACGATAACAAGTACTTGCGTTACTTCAAAGGACATCATGACAGGTTTCTTTCTTTTTCTGTTTCTTCTTCTTCAACCTTTTTTTCATTTCATTACCGGATGATGTTAAAATTAATCCATATATATTCTACCGCAGAGTTGTTTCGCTTAGCTTGTCCTCTGGTGGGGAATGCTTCATCTCCGGTTCTCTTGATCGAACCGGAGAGTTGTTTCTGCTAGTAGTAGAAGAAGTTGATCTCTGAATTGAGATTCTTTTCCTGCTTAAAGCTGCTCTCTGTTGCCATTTCTTTGCCATCTTCAGAGATGTTTATGTATTATGAATAGATTTGAATTTCTGGGTTAACTTTAAATTGATCAAGTAGTCTAAGAATCCAACACTTTTATGCTGGTGTAGACTTGTGAGACTTTGTGTTTTTTGTAAAATGTTTAAGAATATTTTTATTATAAGAACACCAAAATTAGTTCCCCCATTTTTTTTACCTATGATCTTAACAACTGATCTTAGATTATTTTCACTATATATTTAATCTAAGAACATGAAAAAAAGTTCTCTCATTAAGGATGCCCTTATAGGCATAACACCAAGGGTGTTCTTAGTCCAAAAAAATTAGAAAAATAATGAATAGTGGCATAAGAACACCAAGATCAGTTCTTAATGTAGAACTGTTCTTGGCTCAGTTCTAAGTTGATGTGGCAAGCTGTGAATGGATATTATTTTTTGTAAACAATTTTTCACAAATTAAAAGAGGATTTGATTGAGAATATATAGAATAAATTTGGACATTAAACTATATATTAATTAAATAAAATGTTTGTGTGCTTTAATTAAGTAATATGTTTGTTTTTTTTTCTTTTTTTAATGTTTTTTTGTTTCATAAAATTTTGGTATTGTATTCTGAATTTTAGTAAAAGTTTTATAAGTTTGCAATTTAAATGTTATTTTATAAGTTTTTATAATTGTAATATATTTAACATTATTATATTATTAAATCTTATGATCTTAAACATGTTCCCCCAATAACTAACTTTTTAACCAAAGATCTTAACTACTGATCTTACATTATTTTCATAATATATTTACTCTAAAAACACCCAAAATAGTTCCCTCTATAAAGATGCCCTTATGTTAACTTAATGGTAAACCGTGTGACTTACTAGTGTAAATTTGTCTTTACATATATATATGTCGTACACAAACATGAAACTCGTTCGACTTCGTATACTATTGAGTATTGATAGATCTTTGTCTTTTGGCTATTCCGTTCGTAAGGTATGAAATGAATTGATCTTCAGAAAATGAGATTTCAAAATGGCCCATTAGCTCAGTTGGTTAGAGCGTCGTGCTAATAACGCGAAGGTCGCAGGTTCGAAACCTGCATGGGCCATTTAAAATTTGTTTTTTTTTTTTCCTGTGTTTCGTTTTCAAACGTTTTTTTATTTTATTTTTTAATTTAGATACGAGCGGAGAGGTAAACAAACAATCCGACGCCGA
The DNA here is from genome assembly GCF_000633955.1 of Camelina sativa. Taxonomy (NCBI): domain Eukaryota; kingdom Viridiplantae; phylum Streptophyta; class Magnoliopsida; order Brassicales; family Brassicaceae; genus Camelina; species Camelina sativa. Next base: position 990,023 of record NC_025696.1, on the reverse strand, counting down.
CGCTTTCGGGACCCATTAATCAATATCGTGTCCCGCTCACTTAATCCAAATCTAATCTCCTACGTACCTTTTTACACTATTCCCGTGCTCCACCAACCATAAGCCCTAGACTTCTCCTCGATCTCATCCACGTGTCCCAAACCTCTCTAAGTTCCACGTGTCATGATCGACGTTCGTCTCACTCTCAGTTACTAAAAGACTCTCGAACACTAGATCACTCTTTTAACCCAACGATTTAGATTAATCATATCAATAATCACCCAACTAGCTTCGTCTTTTTTTAAAAAAATTCTCTCTACGATTCATTCCTCCGTCGCTCTCACCAGTTAACAGCTACAGCACAAAACAAAACTATTCTCTCGATCTCTCAAACCTTGAGAGAAGTGTTGCAACAGTTCGCCGTCAAAATGGCCGGAGGAGGCGGATACGGCGGCGCATCGGGAAAAGTTGATTACGTGTTCAAAGTCGTTCTAATCGGAGATTCAGCTGTAGGTAAATCACAGCTACTTGCTCGATTCGCTAGAGATGAATTCAGTATGGATTCTAAAGCCACCATCGGCGTCGAGTTCCAAACTCGTACGCTCGTTATTGAACAAAAGAGCATTAAGGCTCAGATCTGGGACACCGCTGGTCAAGAAAGGTACGATTCCTTAGTTTCTCCGCGTTTCTGAATTTAATTTACAACTGGATCTGTAAATTTTTTCCATTGAAGCGACTTGGTTTGACTAGAAAAGTTGTGTTTCCTCTTTTGGTTTACTTGTCATTAATTTTGTATGCTAGTTTAGAGAACTCATGGATCCGCCTTGGCTAGATCCTGAATTTGTATACTATAGAGACTTTGATCCGATCTAGCAATTAGGTTATCTGTGGAGGAATCATGCTACATCTCAATTTTGATCAGCTTTACTTATTTGGATTCTACATTTTTAAGGAAGTTGTTATGTTAAAGAGTTAATTGTATAATTCTTTGGCTCATTTCTATTTTTGGAGAACAAGACTTTGGTTTGTGATGTAGTGACTTTGGTTTGGTTGCACTAAGCGCAGATACAGAGCCGTTACAAGTGCCTACTACAGGGGAGCAGTTGGTGCAATGCTGGTTTATGATATGACTAAACGTGAAACCTTTGAGCATATCCCTCGTTGGCTTGAAGAACTGAGAGCACACGCTGATAAGAACATTGTCATTATCCTTATTGGAAACAAGTCTGATCTTGAAGATCAAAGAGCTGTTCCCACAGAAGACGCTAAAGAGTTTGCTGAGAAGGAAGGACTCTTTTTCCTTGAGACCTCAGCTCTAAACGCAACCAATGTCGAAAACTCGTTCAACACTCTAATGACAGAGATATACAATACGGTCAACAAGAAGAATCTTGCATCTGTTGAGAATCAAGGCGAGTCAAATAACCCGGGTTCATTGGCTGGTAAGAAGATTGTCATCCCAGGTTCTGGACAAGACATTCCCGCTAAGACCAGCACGTGTTGTACTTCTTCTTGATCTGTCTCGGTTACAAAGCAAGATTCAATTTTTTTTTTTTACCCTCCTGAATTCTGGTGATAGAGAATGCTATTTTCATTGTATATTCTTTTGGGATCTGGCTTGTTTGCTGGTTCATTAAACATTAATGGTGTGGAATTGGACACCCATAGGAGAAAAAAAAAAGTATCGGAACAATAGCTTTTGATTGAAATGTGAAACAATAGTCTTTGAGAGTTATGTTATCACCAAGCTGTCTCAGCAGTTTTCTAGTTCTTTACTTCTATCAGAAAGTCTCTGGATAAGTTGGTGACAATCAAGTGTTGTGACCATAACGGTTAAGCTAGCTTTGCCCTTCCAGCAACCAATGGCTATTGTTGATGAATTCACTTTGACTGGTTCTGACCCAAGCTGAATATCTGTAGGAAGTAAAAAGACCGTTAAATGCATATCCCACCATGACCAAGCAAAGTATTATCTTATATATAAAACTTAGGGTATTGATACACACCATCAACGAGAACCATAACGCAAGATCCCAAGGCTAGTTCTGCTGCTTTCTCACCAATCTGTGGATGGATAAAATCTAGGAACTTGATTGATTTGTGTTGGAGGAGATTCTTGAAATCCGCCATTGTTGCATAAAGTATTTGCTTGGTCATGTACGGAAGGATCACAGGCAATCCCTCTGAGGTTATTCGGAATGAGCAACAGTTTGCTTCACATTCCTTAGAAGATTGTTTCTCCTGCGTTTTTGGTTGGTTAAAAAGTTTGTATTTAACCGATAGATAGAGGGAGATGAAATTATATTGTTACTTACAAACATCTGGAGGCCAACAGAGGAGATCTTGAGCGGCTTCCCAACAGCAAAATTAAGCTCAAGAACATCCTTAACTGCTTTCGAAACATAGTATATCCTTTTCACGTTTCCGTGGCTGCTTATGTCGCTGTTTCTAGTCACGAGATGACCATACAGCGGAAACAATTCATCTTTGATGCCGTAAAATGTCTTGATCCCCTTGA
>NC_025696.1:986253-987483 GCF_000633955.1 Camelina sativa | reverse complement strand
TTCTAAAGCCACCATCGGCGTCGAGTTCCAAACTCGTACGCTCGTTATTGAACAAAAGAGCATTAAGGCTCAGATCTGGGACACCGCTGGTCAAGAAAGGTACGATTCCTTAGTTTCTCCGCGTTTCTGAATTTAATTTACAACTGGATCTGTAAATTTTTTCCATTGAAGCGACTTGGTTTGACTAGAAAAGTTGTGTTTCCTCTTTTGGTTTACTTGTCATTAATTTTGTATGCTAGTTTAGAGAACTCATGGATCCGCCTTGGCTAGATCCTGAATTTGTATACTATAGAGACTTTGATCCGATCTAGCAATTAGGTTATCTGTGGAGGAATCATGCTACATCTCAATTTTGATCAGCTTTACTTATTTGGATTCTACATTTTTAAGGAAGTTGTTATGTTAAAGAGTTAATTGTATAATTCTTTGGCTCATTTCTATTTTTGGAGAACAAGACTTTGGTTTGTGATGTAGTGACTTTGGTTTGGTTGCACTAAGCGCAGATACAGAGCCGTTACAAGTGCCTACTACAGGGGAGCAGTTGGTGCAATGCTGGTTTATGATATGACTAAACGTGAAACCTTTGAGCATATCCCTCGTTGGCTTGAAGAACTGAGAGCACACGCTGATAAGAACATTGTCATTATCCTTATTGGAAACAAGTCTGATCTTGAAGATCAAAGAGCTGTTCCCACAGAAGACGCTAAAGAGTTTGCTGAGAAGGAAGGACTCTTTTTCCTTGAGACCTCAGCTCTAAACGCAACCAATGTCGAAAACTCGTTCAACACTCTAATGACAGAGATATACAATACGGTCAACAAGAAGAATCTTGCATCTGTTGAGAATCAAGGCGAGTCAAATAACCCGGGTTCATTGGCTGGTAAGAAGATTGTCATCCCAGGTTCTGGACAAGACATTCCCGCTAAGACCAGCACGTGTTGTACTTCTTCTTGATCTGTCTCGGTTACAAAGCAAGATTCAATTTTTTTTTTTTACCCTCCTGAATTCTGGTGATAGAGAATGCTATTTTCATTGTATATTCTTTTGGGATCTGGCTTGTTTGCTGGTTCATTAAACATTAATGGTGTGGAATTGGACACCCATAGGAGAAAAAAAAAAGTATCGGAACAATAGCTTTTGATTGAAATGTGAAACAATAGTCTTTGAGAGTTATGTTATCACCAAGCTGTCTCAGCAGTTTTCTAGTTCTTTACTTCTATCAGAAAGTCT
>NC_025696.1:982431-984764 GCF_000633955.1 Camelina sativa | reverse complement strand
ATCCTTAACTGCTTTCGAAACATAGTATATCCTTTTCACGTTTCCGTGGCTGCTTATGTCGCTGTTTCTAGTCACGAGATGACCATACAGCGGAAACAAATCATCTTTGATGCCGTAAAATGTCTTGATCCCCTTGATCACTGTTTCATCTCTCAAGAAAACAACAGGGTAAAGGCCTTTCCACTTCCCTTGTATTAATGGTACTTCTCTCTTGCCTCCCATATCATCAAGTTTTTTAGCCAATTCTACTATGCCTTCTTCGCTTGTGTTCTCTTTCTCTGAAACTTCTACTTCTAAAACTATTTCATCTACACCCTCTTCAGGTTTAGTAACCACAGTGTCATATACTGCTTCATTCGAGTTGATGGTCTTTCTTGTAGAAAAATTCCTTCTCTGATTTATTTTCTCCTGAAACTCTGCAAGAAAATGATCCGCGAATCGTATTAAAGAATCAACTAGAGAGGTTATACAACAGTAAGTTATTCAAATTTACCTGGTAGAGGTGAAACTTTGTGAAGGACTGCAATGAAAAATCCTCCAGTGTTTTGATCATGAGGCAGTATCCTCATACAACGTTCAAGGGGAAGATNTCTAAACGCAACCAATGTCGAAAACTCGTTCAACACTCTAATGACAGAGATATACAATACGGTCAACANGAGTCATTTCTTCGTAGCTGTTTCCGCCACCCGTTGAGTCTTTATCACTTTTACCAGAAGGAAACATGCTCTTAAGAACTCCNTGAGAATCAAGGCGAGTCAAATAACCCGGGTTCATTGGCTGGTAAGAAGATTGTCATCCCAGGTTCTGGACAAGACATTCCCGNTCCAGATCAAAACTTCATCACTCTTTTGTCTTACTTCAAAGTCCAGTAATAAGTCTATTTTTACCTTCCATTTCTTAAGACCTGGTCTTCTAATAAGTTCAGGAAGCTTATCTGAAACATCTACAAGCTCAACAGAGCATCCACACCTCCTCAGAATCTGAAGAATACTAACAATAATATATCAGCATCCAAAAGAATGGGTTTATGGCGAAAGAAGAAAGAAACTAATAGATTACTTCAGCAACAACAGCTTCATCTTCGATTGGGTTCATTGAGCAGGTTGAGTATATCATTCTCCCACCAACTTTTAACAGAGATAAACCTAAAGCCACGAGACAATGCAAATGAAAATCAAAATGTAAGATTCTGCTAATGGAACCTTGTTAGGAAAGAAGAAGCTTACCTCTCATGGCAAGCACAACCTGTAGACTATGAAGTCCATTGCCAGATCCAGAATTCCTGTGAAGAAACCAAGTAAGAATGTTGAAGCAACAAATGTTAATTTGGAAGCTCGGAAATGTGAACAAACCATCTTCGCCATATGTCTGGAGCCTTGCGCAGAGTACCATCACCGCTACATGGGACATCACATAGGACACGATCAAAGAGAAGCTGGTCAATGGGGTGATGATTAATCTCAGATGCTTCTTTGGACAAGGTTCCCTTGTTGTTGCAGTTAGGGAAATGTTGACCTTCATTGTTAGTGACCATCAAGTTGGTCGTACAAGTTCTTTTCGTTTGGTGAATAAGAAGGTTAGATCTTTTATAGTCCACATCATTCGCCACCACCTGATTCAACCAAAACAATTAGAAACAAGAAAAAAATATTTATCAACCAAAATAACTGGAGATGATAAAGTATAACAAACCATTCCTTTAGGTAGAGATCCTGATTCTGATGATTCATGTATTATTTCAAGCAGCTGAAATGTCTTGGAACCAGGTGCAGCACACACTATTCAGAAAGAAAAAAAAAAAAGAGAAAGTGAATCAGTTAATGGTTACTCCTAAAGTCCAAAGCAAACCCAAACAATGTCGAATAAGAAACACTCACTGTCGAGTATAAAATGATCTGGATGTACATCAAGGAAGAGAGGTGGAACCTGCATGATCATAAAATCAACAACGAAAACTATAAAAATGTACCGATGAATGATATTAAAAGAATGTTACACACTACCATACCATGCTAACTGACTCTTGCCTGGTCATGTTGCCAACTTCAGTTTCTAACTTTAGAAACTCATGGAACCTGAATAAGACCCCAATAGAAAAGGCTAAAATAACTAGAAGAGAGCATGAACTCAAACAAGTAAGACAATGGAATTGAATACATGTTTTGAAGCAACTGGCATGGCATGAGAAACAAAGTTGTGTACCTCTCAAGTGTCTGGTTTTTCCTAATCTCTTTGCGTGAAAAATTAGAATGCCAAGCAAGATTATTAGGGTACCAAGGCAAAGGCTTGATAGCCTCCAATTCACCACTCTCTACAGCCTAAGTAAAAAA
>NC_025696.1:955548-982003 GCF_000633955.1 Camelina sativa | reverse complement strand
AAGAATGTTACACACTACCATACCATGCTAACTGACTCTTGCCTGGTCATGTTGCCAACTTCAGTTTCTAACTTTAGAAACTCATGGAACCTGAATAAGACCCCAATAGAAAAGGCTAAAATAACTAGAAGAGAGCATGAACTCAAACAAGTAAGACAATGGAATTGAATACATGTTTTGAAGCAACTGGCATGGCATGAGAAACAAAGTTGTGTACCTCTCAAGTGTCTGGTTTTTCCTAATCTCTTTGCGTGAAAAATTAGAATGCCAAGCAAGATTATTAGGGTACCAAGGCAAAGGCTTGATAGCCTCCAATTCACCACTCTCTACAGCCTAAGTAAAAAAAGGCAAAGAATCCAACTTTTGAGAATTATACAAAATAATACAAAAACAAAAAAAAAAAACACAAGATTCAATGAAATATGTATACCTCAGCCTGAAGAGTTCATGAAATCATTCTCTAACTTGAGTCGAAGATCATCGCAAAATTGACCACTAAAGAAGTAAAAAACATTAAACCAAGAATGATGATGAAACTGTTTAAAGATTCAAGGATGGAGATAAACTAAAGCATACATACTTGGAATTAACTCTGAAAGCAGCAGGCAATGGCTTACGAAGAGTCTCCATAAACGAATCCCACTCTTCTGCTTTCACTATCCTTTGCTCCTTAAAGACACAACAAGAAAGAACAATACACAATGTTGTTGTTTAGGGAGCAAGATTTCTAGATTTCTTAGTATAAAGTTATAGTACCTTACTACCTTGTAATACTCCTCGAAATCAAGATTTGACCAGATTGGCTTTTGGAAGTTGGAAGCATCATCGGATTTGAGGGGTTTTTGAATATTCTCTCTACTCTTTTCGATTTGATTTCTATTCGACGTACCTCTGTGTCGTCTCCCTCTTCTTCCCATCTTTGTTTGTTTCCGTCGCCGAGTTTTTTTGTTTTTTCGCCGGCGATGTCGCAACGATGGCTGGGTTTTTCAGAAGGTTTAATAGATTTTTATTTTATTTAAAAAAAAAAAAAAAAAAACATTTTAATGGAAAAGAATACGTTTGAAATTAATCATACGCGCATATATTAGGCGCGTCACGCGTGCTTATAATTTTATTTTTCTACAATTATTTTTTTTTTTTTTTNAAGAAGAAGCATGTTTATAGATTTTACAAAATTTACGAAATAAAAATCTAAAACTGGTTAGTACTTAGTAGTGATCACAAAAATTTTTGAATTACAGAATATGGTTTTATCTCTTTTTTTTTCATTTCTATATAATTATTGGCTATTTGTCTAATTCAATGTATTTGTTACAAAGGCTCTCTGAAGAAGCTTTTGTGAACTGATTATGAGATTTCTCTACCTGAGCGTAATAAAAGTATTTATAAACAGTCAAATCTAATAATACTAATAACGGTATTAGTTAACCTACACAAAGCCCAACAAAAACAAAAAGGTTGGTCTAGTTAACCTATTGGATTGGGAAGAGATATATATTAGTTAACCTACACAAAGCCCAACAAAAACAATTTCAGCCCATCAAACATGGTCAATTTCTTCTATCACTTTTTTTTTTTTTGGTATAAGTTTCTTCTATCACTTGACATTTAGCATTTGATCGTTAGAAATTTCATAAATCAAATTGTATAAATTTTAGCATACAAGTTTACTTTGAAATTATGAAATTATAAAATTTTAATTTTTTTATAGAATACTTGGCTTATTTTTATAATATAATGAGGCATTATTGTATTTTGTATATATTAAAATGCAAGAGAGTATCGTCATGGACCTAATGTTTGGTCGTTAGTATGGGCGATTTACATTATGTCATGGAATCATTAGTATTGAGCCACTCAAATTTCATCTACCATATATATCACTTGGATTTGTTAGCCACTATGGCTCTATCCCACTATATGTATATTAATTATCATATATTAATTGTAACGTTTTAAGGATATGCATGCATGTTAAATGTTATATTTCTTCATATAGCAATTTTTAAATTTACTTGCTCTATTTGACCCCATAAAATTAAATATTCTAAACACATGGATGTTGGTTGGAGTGTTTTGTCTCACGTGATTATACAAATAAAATGTAGAAAAGTGAAAATATGTTCGTGGCCTAGTAGCCTCTTATTATACTATTTATATGTAGCCCTACCAATAAATAAGCAAAAGATCAAATTACAATAAACTGTTGGAGCTATAAAGAGATTAATTAGTTTCGTTGTATTACAATAATTAAAGAAATTGATTTTTTTAACTGATATACACACTTCATTAATGAAAAAGTAAAAACTGATATAGACACTTAGCCACCTTAAATATTTGAAGGATATGCAGATTAGTCTCGGAATCAGAAGACCCAGTTACGTATATCTTTGGATTATATTTTAAAGTGCAAAATGAAAATTATACATATATATATCTCTTTGGATTATATAACTAAAGAAAAGGTAGGGGCCATAATAACACAAAAATAACTGTAAAAAATAAAAGTGAAGTGATGGAAATATACATAAATCAAATGACCCACACAAATCTTATACTTTTTATATAAATTGATTGGGGGTGAATTATTTCCACTTAATTATACAAACATGCAACACAAGATGGTTCGGGTATTCTCAACCAGCATACATATAATATAAATGCATGCCCATACACACAACTGCATGAATGTAAATGAAATCATAGAGCACATACGAAATCACCATTTCTCTCATCATCATCATCATCATCAACATCGTCATAAATATCAGCATCATCAATTTCATCAAGATCCATGCTCCCATCTATCAAACCTAATCCACCATTAGTATTCATACCATTCACTCCCTTTCTTGCTTCCTCTATTATCTTCACTATCTCTTCAACACTCTGTCGACACTTTTCTTCTTCTTCTTCTTCTTCATCTTCCACTCCGTTATCAGATTTCTCCTCCAACGGCACAACTAGAGGACCCTTCAAGAACCACGGGTGCTTTTCGATTTCCGGTACAGTTATTCTCTATCATGGCATCAAATTGGAAAAAATGTATATATTAACATGGTATTCAACAATCCGGATTTCGGTTTGAATGTTTTGGTTTTCCAGTTTCCAAAAGCAGTAGTCAATCCTAACCGGTGTGGTAATTTACATTTGTAATTGGTTAGGGTGTTGTTTAATTACCTTATCGGGGTCAGCCACGAAGATACGAGATAAGAGATGCTTGCACTCGGCTGAAATCCTAACGTAATCCGGTATGGCGTAATGTACACTTAATATCCTCTGTAAATTAGGTATACATTAATTGCTAACATTTAACTATTAGTATTATTCTTATATTTATATATATGACAATATAGTAAAAAAAAAATTGTTATTGACCAAGAAAAAGATTAGCAAAAAGTTTTTATTTAATTAGTGGAAAGAACGTTTGATTTAAATTGTAATCTTTCAGTACCTGAATGGTTTTTCTAATGTTTCTTGGATCTTCGGGATCTTCAAAAGGATAAGCACCAACTAACATTACATACAAGGTCACCCCACACGACCACACATCTGCAATCTACATATTATTTTAAATCAAAATTTTATGACTTCTTTATCAAACAAGTTGATGTTGTTAATTTGTTTAATCAGTCTATATTATTTTAAGGGTTAAACAATTTAATATGTACCTTTCCATTATATTCTTTCCGGGACAAGACCTCCGGGGCAACGTAAGCCGGCGTTCCCACGGTCGATTTTGGCTGAGAGTGTAAAACTGATGACTACGTTTAAGAAACAAAGAGGAAAAAAATTGTTAAAATCATTAGTGTTTTTTTTTTTAAAAACAATGAATACTACTTAAACTAAATGTGTAAAATATTATTATTCTATTTACCTTCGAGTATCCAAAATCGCAAATTTTGAGCTGCGACGACGGGCTCCCATCTAAGAGTGTATTCTCAAGCTTAAGGTCTCTATGACATATTTGCTGCAATAAAAAAAAAAAAGTTCCAGTTACTTAATATTATTATATAACCACTGGGGATTTCATTCAGATAAGAATAACGTAGTTAAATATACGTACCATAGCGTGACAATAGCTAACTCCCGAGATCAGTTGTTTGAAATAATATCTTGCCTAAAATAATAATGAGCAAAAAGTACGTAATCAATCAATAATACTACAATTAACCACGATATCAATTTTAAATCGTCGTTAATGATGAATTAAGTTATATACTTCGTCTTCGCTGAATCGACCGGCATTGCAAATTCTTTCGAAAAGTTCACCGCCTGCTGCATACTCCATTACTATTGCAAGATGTGTTGGTGTCACAAAAACCTGCAAAACAAAACAAAACAAAACAAAAATTAGACATTAGAAGCCAACACNTATCATAATTGTTTTTTAAATATTTTCCTCAAGATCGAGACGACCTACCGATTGTTTCTATTTTTATATAATCTTTGTACAATTTGTAATTGAATAATTTTCAATGCCGTGGCTATATTTATATATATATATATATATTAACATACGGTGTCATATAAATGAAACTCGAATTTGGACCGTTGGAGAATGGGACATACTATTAAAAGCGAAATATAATACATTCCCTTAGAAGAGGTCCAAAGTCTAACCATGATACGGCGGCATAAATTACATGACCAGAAAATATCTAATTTTATTTTAACCATGCGTCGGAACTTAATTACATGATCCAAAATCTACTCGCCAGTTCTTCTTTTGTAGCGGAGAAAACAAAAATATATCAGTAACCAAGTTTCGAACAATATTTTCGGCTGATGAATTTGATATATATATATTTTTTCTTTTGTTTTGTTGGTTTTTATTCAAACCTCTTTATCATATAGATAACATACCTCTTTAAATCGGATGATATTACGATGCTTCAAGTCTCTGTGGTTGATGATCTCTCTTTGAACATGTTCATCAATCTGTATAAAACCCATTTTGATGATATTATAATTAAAAATTGATTTCTAAAAACAGAACAAAAATCCAGATGAGAAAGAAAGAGACCAGTTTCATATTAACAAACTCGTGTGATAGACAAAAAGATAAGAAAAAAACCTTAAGGCCTCTCTCGATGTATTTAACGGCGTAAAACTCTCCGTTGGATTTTTCTCTGACAAGCTTGGCAACTCCAAAGTTACCGGAGCCAAGATCTCTTAAGATGTCGTATCTCTCCATTGATGGATGGTCTCGGACTCGGATCAAAGAACAGAGCAAAAAAGAGAATATTTTGTTTGTGGGGTTGGTTCTATGTCTCTAACAAAACTATGTCGTTTTTTTTGCTTCCTCCTCTTCTCTTTTTATTATTCTTTCGAGGTTTATTAAAAGCGAGATATGCGAGAGAGAGAGAGAGAGTTTAAGCTTTTTTTCTTTTCTTATGGTTCAGTCTACGTTAATACCATATTTATACACACACAGTACATACATATACAGTCAGCACCAACTAACTACCTTTATGGGTCCACGATACTATTGGGCCGTCAATAATATTGTCCAAAATAGGCCCATTTGACACGTGGTTTTCCTCTCTCAAAATATAGCACACATGAACAAGTTACAACAAGGACAGGAACAAGGTGAAGTTGTGTTGTGTAACTCGCAAAGCAAAGCCAGTTTCAATTCATGTTGTCTCTCTTCGTCGCTATTTTATTGTTTGTCAAATTTTACTTATTGTCAAACACATATTCACAATAAAATAATTCCATCACTAATCTTTATCATAGGGAATGAAAAGTTAATACCTGACTGAGTAAATGCGATTACCCATTTTTAGTATATATTCTCACTTTTAAAATGAAGTATTCTACCAAACTTACCTATTTTAAATTAAAAAAAAAACCTCATTTTTCTTTAGCAACGAAATAAAGAAAGAAATAATGGCCCACATTTTTAGATTTTTAATCCTTTTCCGCAACCCAATGAAAAACAAACTCATACTGTATATATATATATATATATATAAGTATATAACAATTAAAATACTCCTGTATACATAAATTAATAAATGAGCTTCTTATTTTATAGTATTACAAATTAGATGTCGACCGGAATAACAGGTCAACGGCTAAATAATCATAAGCTAAAAGCCAGAAAAATAAAATTAAAATGTTTCTTAAACAAACTATTAGAAAATGTAGGACTCCAAAATTATTACGTGTGCGCTAATCATTATCTGATCTTTGTGTTTTTTTTGTTCTTTTTTCTTTTCTGTTGTGTGTAATCGGTTTATTGCTTAAGCGTCTTACTTTCATTTCTCAGATTAATTAATCAATAACTTTTAAGTTTTAACTAGATAGATAATCCGTTTATAGTCGCACCCCATAATGTTTCCTTGTTTGATTTTATCGTTGTTGTGTAGATATAGAATGCGTATATGTATATAGTATAGTCGGATACTATATTTATGAATCATGATGATTCAAACAAATCTCTTTTTCAAATAAGCTTAAAACAAATCCTCTCTCAATGATCTCTTTCGATACTCAAGGAAAAAATATATATCCTTCATATGTTATTCTAAAATATTATGTTGTTAAGACTTGAGATATATATCTTTCAGATGAAACTACATCACCAACTTATGGAAGACACATATGATATAGATATAAAAATAGGTCAAGAAGTCAATGCTTTGATATACTACAATTTTTTAAAGAAAAACAAAACAATGATGTACGTGGCCTCGTAATAAACGTACACGTGGGAAATAGAAAGCAAGTGACAAACCTACATGCCAAGTGGAAGTGGTGTCCGTGCGTCAGGCGTGTGGGTTACGTGGATGGTGAAGATTGGGCCGTGATGTAAAAGCCCATCACCGTTGAATGGTTGGGTGATAACATTAGTGTCCCCACATTTTGGTTGCTATTATTAGAAAGAGTATTATGCATTTCAAACCATTATGATTTTTCCCATCAATATTTTCTTTATTATTATTACTTTTTTTTTTTTTCTTGATATGTTGGAATCTTGCATACCTTTTCCCCACAATATGCATTACATTTCGCTTTTGAAATTTGGCTAAATGCGAGTAAAAGGATGTCAATTTTATTAGCATAAATAGACATATAAAGCTAGAATCACAAAACATAAGGCAAAAGGATTGATTAAAAAACAATAAAAGAACTCGCACTAGAGAATTCGAAAGTAAATTTGGCAAAATATATATTTTCAAGATATATATAGTTTCTTCTTATATTTGCATAACAATATAAATTAAGAATGAAATAAATGGAACTGAACTTCACTTTCGATATTCGAATAAAGTTGAACTCTTTTTTTGTGTATCAAAATCTTTATGTTGTAAAGTTGCACGTATGGACACCTTTACCACATTGTCTGACCTTGCTCAGTCTTTTTTTTTTTTTTTGGTTTATATGATAAAAGTTTAAAGAAAAATTCGAAAAAGTTTTCTCCTACAGATACGGCCCATATAAATAGTGAAAAGAGGTAAGGAAATCTAAACAAAATTGATAAGCCTTCGTATTGTAAGGCCTCCTTCTAACGAGAAATTAAATAATTCGAAATTTGCGTCTCCACCGCAATCCGGGAATTTCTAAATAACCAAACCGGTTCGACCAGAATGTCAACAATTGAATGAAGACATAAATAACTGCAAAGATCAAAATGATCAAACCAATCTTTATTACAAAGAAAAAATATGTACACACAATAAAATTCCTGCAAACCTCAAAAGCTGTATGTAGTAGAAGAAAACACAACAATGACGTATCACAAAAAAACATATAAAAAAAACAATGCTCTTCAGGGCTCAGGAGACATGGGCGGTAATAGTGGCGGAGACGGAGACGGAGGAGTCTGTGGTTGCTGCTGCTTATCTTGTGAATCAGTGGAGGACTCTTTCTTGTGTGAGAAACTTAAACTCTTCCTCCTAACCAGAAGATCACCAAACCTACGTATAAATGCCTTCTTCTTCCTTGCTACTGCTCCTTTGTCGTTCAACTCTCCTTCTTCTAAATGATTCCCATCCAAATTCTCCAGATCCTCTGGATTCATCGTCTCTACTTCTTCCAAAAACGTACACGATGATCTCCTCTTGTGATGCGTCTGCGCATGTGGCGTCTCCGCTACGTCAAAGATTGAACCTTTGAATAGATAAGAATCTGAACTTGGAGAGCTTCCTTCACCACTTCCATCACTGTTCTCTTGTTGATGATGGTTCCCACCGTTTGAGGCTTTTGTGATCTCTTCCTCTACTACTGCTGTTTCTTTGTTGTGCTTGCTATGGTTGTAGTTGTGATGACCGAGCTTCATGATACTGAAACTACAAGTTTTCCCAATCATCTTCTTATCAATGTGGTTCTGATGTGTCTGCTCTTTCTTCTCCTTCTCTTCCTTCTTCTCGCTATGTTCTTTCTTCTCCTTCTTACTCTCTTTCTTCTCCTTCTTGTTCTCTTTCTTCTCTTCCTTCTTCTCGCTATGTTCCTTCTTCTCCTTCTCCTCAATCTTCTTCTCAACAACAACTTCTACATCCTTGTGCAACGACTCTTGTCTGCTCAAGCTTCTGTGTTTCTCTTCCTCCATAGCTACCTCTATTTCAGACAACAGCTTCTTCAACTTCTTTACATTGTCATTAGCCAAAGCTTCATTAACCTTCACCCTCTCGATCTCCTTCAAAGCGAATTCAAGTTCATCTTCCTTATCCAACAAGGCATCTTTTAGATTCGAATTCTCAGCTCTAGCGATCCCTGCTGCTTCTTTCGCTACATTAGCTTCGTTAATGGCTTGTTTAAGTATATCTCTAACCTTATGATTCTCATCTTTAGCCTTCTTGCTCAGATTCTCAGCAGCAACAAGAGCTTCAAGCAATCTATTGTTCTCATCAAGAAGTGAGTTCTTCTCGTCTTCTCCTCTCTTTATGCAACTCACAAACACAGACTCTTTCCCATTCCAAGCCAAAAGTGATTCCTCTGCTTCAATCCTAAGTCTCTCGCTCGTGTTCTTGAGCAGTTCAGCTTCTTTCCTCACTTCCTCATGTTTCTCTTTCCATTGCTGAGACTCCAACCTCGAAGCCTCGAGCTCTGTTTCCGCAGTCACAAGCTTCTCCTTGGCTTGGCTACAATCAGTAGCCACCTCTTTCAAAGCCAATGCCAAATCATCCATTGCTTTCTTGCTCGTCATCTCTGCATCAGTCGCTGATTGAAGCTCGTTCTTAACCGATTTAATCTCTTCTAACAAATCAGATACCTTCAAAGAGGAAGCTTCTGCAGCCTCGTGAGCCTTTGCGAGACTCTCCTTGGTTGATTCCATCTCAATCTTTATAGACTCGATATCAAAATCCTGAACAGAACTATCATCTTCGTCTTCGTCCTCGCTAGAATCTTGGCTATTGTAAGATGTATCTATTCTCTCTTTCAAAGAAGCGATCTCTACCTTGGATTCTTCAACCAAAGCTTTTGTTTCCTCTAACTCTCTTGATTTCTCTTCAAAGGAATCAAGAAGTTGCTTCTCTAACTCTTTACTTTTCTCCACCTCAGCTTCAAGATTCTTCATCAACGTACTTTTCTTCAATAACTCGGCTTTTAAAGAAACGACTTCATTGTCTCTGCTCTCAAGGGAAGCTTTCATCATCTTGTAAAGCTCTGTATCGATATCGGCAACTTTGGTAGATGAATACCTCGGAGAAGCTACATCAATGGACGACGGTTTCTCATCTACTTCTCCCATTTGATGTCTTCTTATTCAGAGTTTCTGAGAAATGCAGAACAAAGAAAAAAAAAGAAAAGAGGACGTTTTAGGTAATGGGTTTTTGATTGACTTAGAATATATTTAAGAGGTTGCAAAAAAAGGAAAACGAAATCTATATTGGTCAAAATAAAGAAAATTTGGTTCTTAAAATGGTTTAGGAACGTATCTTCCTTTTTTTAAGGGGTTGTTTTGTTGAGGACCGTCCAATTATATCGTCCACAATCCAATTGTTTTAGAAAGTTTCAACAAATCCACAAAAAAAAAAAAACCAACCATTAAGACCTTTGAAGAGAAAGTAATGGTGACAAACTGAGTTAAGAAAAACATAATAATTTAACAAAGAGTTAAAAGCAATACACATATAAGCTTAAAAGAACACAAGATTGCAGACTTGTTACTACTAATTTGGTTTTTTCCCTACTACATACCCGAAATTAAGAAGAAAAAAACACAGCAATTGCGAGAAAGAAAAAAAACTAGTAGTAGACCAATCAATCATGAAATCAAATCCGCAGAGCGAAGTTAATAAACCTTGATCGGTTTTTTTCTTGGGTAGGAGGAGGTTCTTAAGCGCGTTCACCTCTGATACGACGAGCCAACTGAATATCCTTAGGCATAATGGTGACACGCTTGGCGTGAATGGCGCAGAGGTTAGTGTCTTCAAAGAGACCAACAAGGTATGCTTCAGCAGCTTCCTGGAGAGCTAAGACAGCATGGCTCTGGAAACGCAAATCAGTTTTGAAATCTTGAGCAATCTCACGGACTAGCCTCTGGAATGGGAGTTTCCTGATCAGCAACTCAGTACTCTTCTGGTACTTACGGATTTCACTGAAAACCCAAAAACAAGATTTAGGAGAATATTATTAAACCACACAATTTGCTGTTTAGATTAACTTTTAAAGACTGAAGAAGAATCGAACAAGGGAGGGACAAACCGGAGAGCAACAGTTCCAGGACGGTAACGATGTGGTTTCTTGACTCCACCAGTGGTTGGTGCAGATTTACGAGCAGCCTGTGTTGAATATAAAAGAAGATCAAACTCGATTATGACAATCAAAAGGTACAATTTTGAGGACAAAGAGAGAGAGAGAGAGAGACAAAGAAAGAACAAGGAACCTTAGTAGCAAGTTGCTTCCTTGGAGCTTTTCCTCCGGTGGACTTACGAGCGGTTTGCTTGGTACGAGCCATCTCTGCGAACGTATTCACAAGAAACTAAACAGTCAATTGAAGATTATAAACACCTAATTTGATGAAGAAATTGGGGGAAACCGAAAACCCTAACAATGATGAATCTTTTATCAAGCCGGAGGAAAAAATTCGACTAACAAACCCTAATTTTTCAAAACACAACTATGCAATTGACAATCGCACACAAGACAGATCAGTGACACAGAACAATGAAGCAAGAAACAAACGAACGATTATTAAGTGTTGATCTGAAAACTAAGCGACCAGACTCGATCTTAACATGTATATGCAACAAATTTGAAAGGCGGAGATTTGTTTTTTCAAACCGGAACGGGACAAAACCCAAAACTCAATTGTCGTGACGATCAGATCATAGAGGCAATAACAAAGAAATTTAATGAACGAGAGCTAGTACCCTAATCCCAAATCGTACCTCTTCGTCGCTTGAGCTGACTTCTGTTTTGTTATGTCTTTTTTGTCCTTCGTCACTCACAAAAGCAGTAATAGCAGATGATTGTAAGTAGTGGTTGTGGTCACAATGCGGTTGAATTGGGTTTATTTATAAGGGTTGTCCTGCCTGCCTACCAAAGTGTGTTCTCTTCTCACGATACGCTCCTTTTGTGCTTTCTTGCATCCTTAATCCGACGGTCAAAACATTTGCACATTGTGTTTTCTTAACTCATCCCCAACGGCTACGATTGAATATTTTAGGTGTCACGCGGATTACCAGTTTCGTGAATGTTGAAATTGTTTATAATCGAATCAAACTTTGAAACACAAAGCTAGTTTGATAATACAAATCAAACATATTTATAATGAACGGAATCAGATGAAACAAAAGTCAGAAACTTTAACATATCAATATGTCTTTTCAACAACAAAAGGCGTTTGATATTGCCAAAGAAGAAAGCAATACACACCACAAAACGTAGGCTAAAGTAAGAACACAAGCAAATCATAAGAACGAGTAAAGAAGAAGAAAAAAAAGCCAACCACCATTGTATTCAAGTCTCCTACAACCGAAAGCTTTTAAAGCCCATTATCTAATTCCAACTATCTATTTAGAAAACCCTCCACATTCACATAATCCGTCCACCTTCTCCATCACACTTAAGCACGCTCTCCTCTGATCCTGCGTGCAAGTTGAATGTCTTTTGGCATTATGGTGACACGTTTGGCATGGATGGCGCAGAGGTTAGTATCCTCAAAGAGACCAACAAGGTATGCTTCTGCAGCCTCCTGGAGTGCAAGCACAGCATGGCTCTGGAAACGCAGATCAGTCTGCATTCATAGAGAAAAGCACATAATAAGGTTATAACAATGAACATAACGAAGGTAAATATAATATCACCGATATCCAAAACACATATTTTTCAGATTCAATAGACTCATAAGCACCACATTCATTACCTTGAAGTCCTGGGCAATCTCACGAACAAGCCTCTGGAAAGGGAGCTTCCTGATCAGCAACTCAGTACTCTTCTGGTACTTACGGATTTCACTGTTAATCAAGAACAAGAAACACAAAGTTAGGTCAACTAAGATAACAACAAAGAAAAAACACAATCATATTTGTGGAAAAAAAAACAGAATGCATACCGAAGAGCAACAGTTCCAGGACGGTAACGATGGGGCTTCTTAACTCCTCCAGTGGTTGGCGCAGACTTACGTGCAGCCTTAAATTGAAAGAAAACAATAACCAATTAGAACAAATCCTGAAATGTGTTCATCAAAACAAACTCAGATCACATGTGAGAGCTAACCTTTGTAGCAAGCTGCTTCCTAGGAGCCTTTCCTCCAGTAGACTTACGAGCTGTTTGCTTAGTACGAGCCATCTGTTCATCAAAATAAAAAAAAAATTAGAATCAAAGTATTTCAATTGCAAGAATGTATCGTAAGATCAACACAAAACCAAAACAAATCCCCAATTGTAAATCGCATAATCAAGAAAACAGAAACCCTAATCTACAAGAGACGACGAATACGAATAATCTAATTACATCGGTGAAAACTACCGAGAATTAAAGAGGAAGCAAATGATTCCACCCAAAGAAACAACCTAATACTCAAATCTGGCGAATCGATTCATCTCCCTAACCTTAAAACCTAAATCCAGATGATTCGACGGCGAAGAAACAAGATAATGGCTACGAATAGAAACTAATCTCATACGAGCAACCGAACGATTACAGCTGTTTAAAGATCAAACGAAAGAAATTTTCCGGGAAAATCAAAGGGAATCTATGAATCGTACCTCAGAAACCTCTCTAGCTTCTCCGAATTTTCAGATAAGAGCTTCGATCTCGAAAAAAGTTTTTGTTAACAATGACAGTCTTCACGCGTGTATGGCTCTCGATATTAATTTATAGGCAACGATGGCAAAGGCAGATTTAATAATCGGACGGTTAGTATCGCTCATCAATGTGTTTCTCATGTTGTCTAATCGTGCGGGTTAAAATACCACAACATGTGTTTTCTTGAACGCAATCAACGGTCCAGATTTAGCTCTACAGGTTTGTTGAGGATCGCCAGGGCTACATTACTCGATTCTTATTGGTTGAATACGAAACGTCGCGGATCGTGGTTAATTGAACCGTTCCGATTTCATTTAGGCCGACAGTTAAATTAATGTGGGCTTAAAGATAAGGCCCATTCATTACGAAAATCCGATTGGTTGCCCGTTACATACGGTACATTAAATTGGTTGCATCAGTCAAACTTTTCGGTTTAATAGTCGTCTTCTTGTTCTTTTCTTTCTAGTTACATGTTACTAATTAATTACTTGTCGTTTTGTTATTGTTGATTTAGTTTTGTGGAGGTTCCTTCTTACAATTAGTAGTTTCATCTCATGTTGGTGGCGTTGCAAGGGCTCCTGCCATAATCTTTCGCCATGTTTCAGGTTTGCAACGTATTTTCTTATCGCTACTTCTTTTGGTTCATTTATTAAATTTGTTGGTTGTTAATATGTCAGAGCTGGCTTGTGTACGCCTAGGCCAGTTGCATTAAAGCTTTCTGTTGATATTCCTCCTCTACTCACTGAGCAGGTAACTACTCAATTAACTTTTTTTTGACAACGGTGATAGTCAATTGAAGATGTGTATTGTTGATTGCTTTCTTTTCCTGTTGGCAGCGTGTCCTTGATGCCCTCTCCCCACTTCTATTCGTGGCGGAACCTGTGCCATTCCTTGTGCTTATGGCTGTGGGAAAATTGTGATCAGTCAGGCACTTTCCAAGGTAGGTTGGTACACTCTGTTTTGTGCCATTTAATAACTGGATATTTTGAATTTCTAAAGCTAATTTGTTCTTGAAATTGCATGTTAATTGTCATACAGTATATAGTTTCATATTCTCTTTTCTTTTTCAGGCTGTTGCGGTTGAAGGAATCATGCCAGCTAATGCTATGTTTCTCTAGCGAGATCCTGTACAAGTTCGACAACGTTTCCATCTGCTTACAGGCGTCACCGTTCCCGCAAGATTGTAAGAACACCACACCATTTGAGAAGATTGTATGTCCATCGAACAGAATCAAAAACTCACTTTCGCCGGTTTCCTTTTCGAATTGTTTATTGGTCTAACCTTTACAAAAGCGTTTTGAAGATCCTACAACAACAACAACAACCCAAAAAAGAAAAAAAGGCTTCAATATAATCAATAAAGACGATAATACCAAAGCATTATACACTACTCAATTGTTTTGTCATGAGCAGATAAACAAAAATAGAATAATACCTCAATCCTAAAGAGCTTCAACAAATCAGAAGCTATATGTAAATCAATCCTAAAATAGATTCTATAATAGCAAGAGAAGCATGAAGTCACATATGGGGGATGCTATCTAATAACTGGCTTAGGTTCAATTAACTACTCAAACAAGAGACAGTCCTTCCCCATATCCTCATACCAAGGTAGCATCAAGGAGACATAACAATTTAAAATTAAAGGACATACTTCCTAATACAATCTCCACCCCCGTGTTCAGATGATGTAAAAAGACACAAACCCAAGATCAATGTTTCAGCTTTTTTTATTCACTGATCACCACAAAATTAAGCGATTTGTTTACCTGAAGATGAGAAGAATCAGCAGTACCAGATGTTTCAGCAGTCCAAAGGCTTTCCAAATTGAAATAAATCCTGGCCTTCTCATCGAGTGCATGGACTACAAACTTTCCTACAGGGTATCCGGAGAATTACATCCAACGAAATATAAAAATGAACACTTTGTGTAGATAGAAACATGAACACACACGAACCGTAGTCTATGACAACCCACTTGCTATCGTACCCTTGCACAGAAGGCAGCATTATATGTTTGGCGCCTTTCTGCTTTTGCTTGGTCTGTGAAGAGCAATACAAGAAAACCATTGGATCACTCTTTTATCATATCAAAACGTTTTCACAAAACAGAGCTAATCATTATCCATCAAAGGTCAATTTCAATTCTCGGAAGATGGAAGACGTGTGTACTTTATAGACTAATGCTTGAGCGATGTTTTTTAAGTGCCAATCGGATCTTCCGGTGGCGACGACCATGTAATCGGGCCCAGAAACAGTGATTGTGAGTTGGAACCACCGTAACGTTATCAGCTTTCAGGTCGGCGAGTATTTTCTCCACTTCGGGAAGCGTGAGAATCTCTGAGACGTCTTTGGCTCCGGAGGCTAAGATGCGATTCGGAGCAGAAGATAAAGCTAGTTTCCATGATTGATCTTGAAGAAGAGAGGAGCAACGAGATCGGAGGGCCGTCAACATGATGATGAGCTAGTTGCGGTTGCGAAAAATGGCCCTAAGATTGGGTTAAACACTATCAGGAATCAAAATCCAAAAGATAATGTGAATCCAACTCAGATTCAGCTCCAACAAAGAAAAAGAACAAAGCATTACGTCAGATTATTCAGAAGAAGAAATAGAAACTAAGGTACCTTGAAACACCGAGTCACCAGAAACGAGCAAATGATCTGAAGATCCTCCTTGTTCGTCTTGTTCGTGAAGCGAGCTCGCTCAGAAGAAGAAGAAGAAGAAGCTTCACAAAAAAATCCACAACAGTGAAGAATAGTTACAAAAAAAAAAAAAAGAAAAAAAAAAACAAAGGCCCTCAAAGTCAGCTGTGATCAAAGAGCATATTAATTGATCCTATTCAAAAACAAACTGATTCAACAAACACAAACAAAACACAAATCACAAACAAACTTATTGAACAAACACAAACACAAACAGATGAAGAAGAAACATTTTAAGTTTTATTGATTATGCTTGTGAAAATACAAATACATGATCAAATTTCGAAAATGTTTAGAACTGAAGGCATAGATAAAAAGTGTACAGTTCAATATAACCAAACCATGAGCTCCATTGAAGCTTATTATAGCTTTCATTATTGGGTAAAAGCAAACTCACAGAATCTGTCAAAATTTCAACCTAAGCTTTTGCAATTCTCTAAAAGAAATCAAGACTATAACTATTCCATTACTTGTAGAAGCGTCTGATCGAACTTTAATCCGCTCAGTGGCCGTCTAATCAGGGAAGCCACGAGAGAGACGAAAGGACGAAGCAGAGATGATGGCTTGGTTATAAAAGACGAGACGGAGACGGCCTGAACTCGTCGGTGGAGACGATTTGCGAAAAAAAAAAGTTTGTGTCCTGTATCGACTGACATGGGCTTAAAGATAAGGCCCATTCATTACGAAAATCCGATTGGTTGCGTTACATACTGTACATTAAATTTGGTTGCATCAGTCAAACTTTTCGGTTTAGTATTAAACCGAAATTTCGTAGTCGTCTTCTTCTTCTTCTTCTTCTTCTTCCCCAAATCCAACTTCCGTTCGAGAAGAAACAGAGATCCGAAATCGTTTTCGTTTTCCAGGTATAGATTTTCCGACGAAATCGATCTGTACTATTCAAAATTTGTTGTATCTAGATTCAATTTGATTGTAATTTTGGTTTTTTTTTTTTTTTTTTTTGACAGATATGGATTGGCAAGGGCAGAAATTGGCGGAGCAGTTAATGCAGATCTTGCTTCTGATCGCAGCGGTTGTGGCGTTCGTTGTTGGTTACGCAACGGAGTCGTTTAGGACGATGATGTTGATCTACGCTGGAGGTGTAGTTCTCACGACTCTGATCACTATACCAAATTGGCCTTGCTTTAATCGTCATCCTCTCAAGTGGTTAGATCCAAGTGAAGCTGAGAAGTATCCTAAACCTGAAGTTGTTGCTGTTAGCTCGAAGAAGAAATCTTCTAAAAAGTANTTTTTTCAATCTTATCTTCTTTAGGGGGGTCTAAGGTTTTGATGATATAAAAGATACTATGGTTCTATTATTATTGTTCTTGATCGTAATAAGCTTAATAATAAAAGTCTAAATGAAATAACTTTGATTGATTTTGATTCTCGTTAATGTGTTTCTTCGAGTTTGGATCATATAAAGGTGTTAACTTTGAGATTTTTGGAACTGTTTCTTTTGAGACATTCTTCATAGAAGCGAGTACAAACGTTAAATGTATGAAACCACAGTTAGAATTCAAACCTGTGACTCAAGTGTACACATTCATGTCTCTGTACTGGTACAAAGAAAACAGTAAGCTAGAGGAGAGTGACGAGAATGAAAATGAGTAGAGCAGCAATAAAAGAATACTTGAGAGCAGCGACAAGGATAGCGAAAGAGATGAAGAAAAGCTGAGACAAGACTTGAAGGCTAGCCCAAGTCAATACCCCAGCTAACGCAACAGCAACAAAGTTGTCCTGATCCGGATTCAACAGCTCCCTCCACTTGAAACTGAAACCACCAAATTGGTCTTTCTTGGTCGAATCATCATCGCTACTACTAACCGGTCTGTTTCCACCACCACCAGTAGAAGAAGAAGAAGAGTCGTCATTTTGAGCATATGTTCTTCTACTCTTTAATAATGGGGAGGACTTGCAGAAATCGATATGGTGATAATGGTGCGGAATGTTGTATAAAAAACGAGGCTTTAAGGTCGTTATAGGCAGCACAAAAGAAGCTCTCAATGTTAACAACATGGTAGAAACTAGGGTCTTCAAAAACCAAGGATCTCTATCTGAGTTTCTCGAGATTTTAAGTGCCTATCTGCTGCAATTGAAAAATTAGAAATCAAGATTTAAAAACCTATCAAACTAATAACTGGAGCTCAAAATCAAAAAAATATCTAATCAGAGTCGAATTGAAGTTGTCGTTGACGATGATGATGATGAGAGGCAATTTACAACCCTAATCATCTAATCGAAGAACTAAAAAACCCCAACCATATCGAATTATTATCCAATTCTCTGCAAACTCACCTCGAAATCTCCAGGTTTCTTCCTCCTCTCTCCTCTACGGACAGACAGGTCGTAGAAGAACTAAAAAAAGACAGCAAAATTTGGGACTCAATGGCTACGATCAAATCTCATGGAGACACCTTTTCTTTAGCCTTTGCGTTTTAGTATTTGACGGCTACGATTCAATCTGGTATATCTTTCATATTTTGGGTAAAAAAAGCTTCTTTTTTTTTTTTACTTACACTTCCAACAGAACACAGCTCTAGCCTCTAGTGGCAGTCCAACAGCTTGGTCCACTTTTAAAATACATTATTTTATTAACTTTTAAAACATTATTTTATTAACTCGGTTGTTTTGTGGATTAATTGTGAGACTGTCATAGTTAACCGAATGGATGATTGGTTGGGAACTATGATTTCACTTGTAATAAAGATCATCAAAACATTTCAAAGTTTAAAGGGAAAAAGTATATCAAGACTCATCACTGTATAAAAAGTTGCACAAAAGGGGATAATATATACTATACATATCCAAATATAACAGACAGATCACAAGAGAAAAGGTATCCTTAAGTTTGTTCTAGAAGAAGTCTTGTTAGTCTCAGCTATCTCTTTCATACCTGTCCATGGTTTTATCTTCCTCTGATTTGATCCACCAACTGTTTTCTCCGCAACACTTTGAGACTCAATCGGTTTCTTACTCTTGGATTTTCGTATCCTCTTATCCCTATCCAGAGTAAGCATCATCGGCGGCTTCGGTGTATTCACCTCCTCCACCTGATCTTTCTCGACACTTCTCACAGGTGAAGAAGAAAGCATGTTACTTTGAGGCATCACTGTCATCTCTTGATTGATCTTATTAGGACGAGGAGCTTTCTGCTTGAAAGGGTAAATCTCTTTCATCTGACCTTTCACAGTACCTCTCTTAAGGTTCCGGTGAGAACAGAAATTGCAATGGTAAACAACATTGTTCTGAGGCAAACAGATGTTAGACTTGTTGCACCTGGTTCTTCCTTTCTTCTTCTGCTTAGAAGAAACCTTGTCGATTCTGACATCGCAATTAAAGCCTGGCTTAAGTATGGTCTCACACCTACTTGGAATCATCATTACATAACATTTAAATTCATAAAGATCCTCTCTTTGTAAAAACATTAAGGAATCTAAACACAGAACAATGACATTTCAAGATTCTAAACCAAAAAAAAAAACCTAACTAATCTGGCGGTTTCACATTCCAAAATTGTAGTCTATGATAAGAAAACCCTAAAAGAGGTACCTTTGGCAAGAGACGACGAGATCAGGATCAGTAGCGGCAGCGAGACGTCGACCGAACAAGGAAGCAAGAGAGGGGATGGGAGTATCTCCGGCGGAAGACCAGAGGGCGAGATTTTTCAAGTGATCATGTCTTAGTACGGATTTGAGATTAGGTCCTCCTCCTCCTCCTTGAGTGTTTGTATGCTTCTTAGCTCCTCCTTTGCCCATCCTTTACCTATCAAACTAATAACTGGAGCTCAAAATCAAAAAAAATCTAATCAGAGTCGAATTGAAATTGTCGTTGACGAATGATGATGAGAGGCAATTACAACCCTAATCCTCTAATCGAAGAACTAAAACCCTAAACCCTATCGAATTATCCAATTCTCTGCAAAACTCACCTCGAAATCTCCAGGTTTCTTTCTTCCTCCTCTCTTTCCACTACGGACAGAGACAGGTCGTAGAACTAGAAAAGACAGCAAACAAAAATTTGGACTCAACGGCTACGATCCAATCTCATAGAGATAACTAACTTTCTTTAGTATTTGACGGCTAGGATTTAATCTGGCATCTTTCTTCTGTTAGGTAAAGCTTCCATCTTTTTACTTGGTTCTTCTTAGATCAAAGACTCAAATCATTATCACAAAATTTTAAAATAGATGATTATGAAAAATGCGAAAGAACAAATAGACCACACTCTCTTTTACGCAATGCACAAATATATTGTTAAGTCTCTCTCCTCATACACAAAAGCAGCAGCAAACCCATCATCCTAAAGAAGAGACTAATGATATTATTACCCCTTGTTCTCTAATCTTCTTTTACAAAAGGACCAAAAACTAAAAAGAATCATCAAATCAAAATAAAAAATTAAACTCCCCAAATTACAATTCTCTTTTCTTTATACCCTAAAAAAAAAAAATACAGACTTTTTCTATATATAATTTAAAAAACGAACAAACAACCTAGGCTCATGGGATTTTTCTCTAAATTTATGTCTTGTTGAAGTGGAAAGATTTGGCTACACCCAAGTGATCAGCTAGTCGTTGTACTGAGGACTGCACCGGTTTTGATACCGGTGAGAGCAGCTCTGGGAGGTTCGGGTGGCACTGAGGTAAATACGGGTCATCATCATCCTCTGTGCGGCTGAAGGATGTGAGTACAGACCGGCAGAATATGAATCTACACAAATAATATAACAAGGCGACATTTCAGATGAGCCCATGCTTCGTGAGGTTTCGTTTCCGAGAACTTTTGAGAATATACTCACCTTAGAATCAGCCGTCTCAAGAATGGATCAGGCAAGACTTGTGCCCAGACAAGATTCAAGACTTTGGAAGTCAACAGAATCGTTTCCCACTCTGAGAAGGAAGCAGAAAGTATGCTCTCTGCTTCATCATAAACTTCCTGATGATTGTGATAAGAAATGTAAAGAGGCATGCCGCACTAAAAAGTTTGGTTCATTTATGGTATTTCAAATAACAAATGCTAACCGGGTCGGGGTTTGAGTTTGAGAGGCCCAGCATTTGACTGAATGCTTGTAAAGGTGCTGTTAAGAAAAAGGTAAACTGACTTCCGTTGAGTGCGTCCGTATCATCAGTAGATGGGTTCTCGAATGATGGCTTCAGAGGTGAAAGAAGCATAGCAACAGGCTCGCCTCTCTCTGCTCCACTCAGAACCTGGAGTTTTTATTTTTATTTTATAACAATCCATCAGCAAATATCGCACAGTGACTCGAGAGAAACTATTTAGACTCTCCAGAGAAAACGATGCACTAAGTTATGACAAACCTGCCTTGAATGCACGGCTAGTGTCGCTATCAATGATCAAGAAAAGCGGTTTTCGTGTAAAAGGGATTAGGTCACCAGGGTAAAGGTTGTTTGAGCCTGAACCAAGACGAGACAGTGAATTAGAAAAGTCTGCTCTTTCGAGACATACTAAAATGTTATTATTATTCCAAAAGAAAAAGACTTACCAGAGCCTCCTCTAGGACCTAACCAGAGATGATCCTCATAATAATCACCAGACAACATTTTTCCATTACTATGTGGTTCTGACTTGTAACTTTTCTGTTCTTGGGAGGCTCGAGCAAGCAGCTTACTTTTTGATGTTCTGCTTGAACCAACAGAGTTCTCTGGTTGCGCAACATTTTCACGAGCAGGACCACCTGGATATTAATAACCAATATCATTGATGTTGCAGCATCATAAAAACAAATTACCAACCTTCAAAGTTCCAGTGATAAACAAGAAGAAAACTAACCTGAAGCTGACAAATATATAAGCATCACGCACTCTGGAGAAAGCTCATCACAAATCATTGCCAAGACCTGTAGATATATCACGAGAAAAAAACTTAAACATAATGGATGGACACACTCCTGTCTATCGATATATCAACAAGTCCTGCAGATTTTCTATGTGGTACAAATAAAACTCACCGCTAGCAAGTGGGATACTGAGGGGCGATAAAGAATTGCTTTCCTAGGATTAGGAGGTAATGTTGGATCAGCCATATCAGCAGCTAACTTCATATCTATAAGCCCAGAGGTTAAAGTGTGATCAATCACAAAACCATTCTCCTTCGTTTCAACAGGCTTTTTTTGGTAAAAAGATCCACTGGGTTCCCATTCTAAACACTGCATCATTCTATAAGTATCCAACGTGACTTCAGCATATTTCACCTGAGAATCCACATCAATATAATGATTATTTATCAAGGCAACAGAGTTGAAAATCTAGGTTCCAAACAAAAATATAACCAGCTTTGGTCACCTCATTACGGTGATAGCTTGCCAAGAGAGCATCACGAAACTTGAACAATTTCTTAGCGTGAAACCGAGCTAGATATGTCTGAGAAGCTGGATAAGAATCAAGCATTGCACAGTAACGTAGAGGCCTGACATAAGTTAAGTCTGTATCAGATTGTATAAACCTAGTGATCTCTTGCACAACTAGCCTCCACTCCTTAAAGTTTGTCTCCTACACACACACAAGAACATCCTCAAATCCATCAACACACACACACACAGATAAAAATAGAGACTTTTCACAAAATGTAACAAAAAGGGCAGATCGGAAATAAATAAATACCCTGAAATTAGATTTGCTGTCATCAACCAAAACCCTAAGCTTCTCAGCCAAGTGCAAAACCATATCTTTCCGATCCACAATCAAAGAAACAAGCAAAAACCTCGCATAGAAACGTAACTCCTTGAAACGAGCACCAAGATCTTTCCCCTCCTGAGCTTCTCCTTCAAAGTACCTCCTCCTAAAAATCGCTTCGTAGAAGACATAAGACTCAAGAAGGAACCTAGCTTCACTAGTCCTCATGTACTGACTAAAGTAAAGCTGACCAATCCGGCTCGCGATCTCGCCGATTTCACATCGGTTTAAACCGGACTCGACCAGCTTCGACCTGTGAGATTGCTGATAATTCCATAGCTTCATATAAGCTTTGAATACCTTGTGGAAGTAGTGACTCTGTGCTCTTCCAAACGTTGGGAGATCGCGAACTCTCGCGAATTTCCGGTCTGCGTTCTCCACCAAAGCTCGGAAATTTCTCGAAACATCTTCACCCGCCATGTCCAGCTAACTTCCCTCAGTTCCGGTGATAACCGCCGTCGTTTATCATCGGCTCTTAAGAGAGAGAAATAGAGAGAGAGAAGAAGAAGAAGAAGACTAATCAATCAATGGGAACGACGGTGGAGAGAGAGAGAGAGATAAATATGATTTTTTTATCTCGTTTTTATTTTATTTATTTAACAGCTGATTTAATTTATATCTCATTATTTTTATTGAGAGTTTTTTTTTTCCAACTTCAAAGTTAATTATATTATGTGTTCTTCTTTTAGTTGTTGATCACCTTTCTAAAAGTAGTTGAAGAAAAGAAGAAAAATGAATTCTTGGGATTATTAATAATTTTGATTATTGTTTATGTAATTTTGAGGAAAAAAAAAAGAAATTTGACATTAAGCAATGTAAAACATTGATATTTTTAGCTGTCTAAATAGAATTAAAATAAAATAAAAATAGAATATGCTTGGGTAATAGCAAAAACGCATGTGAGCACGAACCCACAAAAGAATTTTGCAGAATCATATAATAGTAGTAATCTCGTTTTGTGTTGTGTAATCATCGTGAGACGAGCTGGCAATGGTGAATGGTAATAAGGCATGGCATTCGGGTACCCGTTCGGGTTCGGTTCGGGTATTTTGGGTTTTCGGATTTTCGGGTTTAGAGGTATAGGACCCGTTCGGATATTTCTAGACTTCGGGTTCGGATCGGATTCGGTTCGGGTATTTTGGGTTCGGATTCGGATTACCCGAAGTTCACAAAACTCAAAATTTTAGTATCTAATTTAGTCTAAATTATTCAATAATACGCAATATATCTAAAAATTTAGAGTATTTTCTACCCAAATTTACTAATAAACAGTTTAAATACTTCAAATTGTCAAAAATATCTAAAAATATGAATATTTTGAACACTTATTAAAATTATAAATATTACTAATATATTACTACTAGATATTAATAATATTGGTATATTCGGATACCCGTTCGGATCTCGGTTCGGATCGGATTCGAATTTGGGTTTTTGGATTTAGAGATTTAGAACCTGTTCGGGTATTTTACAATTTCGGATACAGATTTGGATCGGATTTTTTGGATCGGATATTCGGATCCGGGTATTTTGCCCAGGCCTAAATGGTATCATACTATCATCTATCTCTCTACACACTCATTAATAGGTGTACATGTATAGTAGTTTTAGCACATGGTCCGTAACGTACGTACGTACATACTTGAACGAAATATTATTGTTTGCTTGTTTTTAGTCTCTCATCCATATATACGAATTCTAAATATAGAACAATTCAATGCTTTGTTTCTTTTAGTTAGTTTTGTGCATTTTGAATTATGAAATTTGGTAGAAGAAATTAATGATGGCAGCAATAAGCAACTTAATTAGCACATGATTATTTGTCTACGCACGGTGTTTGTGACGCAGAACCCTTTTAAGATGATTCGGTAATCGGCAGCAACATCTATAATTATTTAGAGGAATCCTAGGGGGAAAAAGGTGTTATGAGACTATAGTAATTGACTAATTGTGTGATGTTAAAAGAAAAAAGGTTGTTTTCGTTATGTTGCTTTCGACTTTTAAATACGGAAATCAATTTTACAACTGTGTAAATTTTTAAGTTATGTTGTTATTCGATATTCATAGTTGACTTTCTCCCTGATTAGTAGTGGTCATTTTTGCTTTTTCGGATTTTGTTCTAAATTGGTCTAATGGTGTAATCATCACATCTTGTACTACAATTTACTTTAGAGGTGGACCGACGCGACATGCTCATATTGTGTTATTTCGGTCTTGTTGCGGACATTAAATGTGATAACGAAATCGATCTTTTTAGTGCCCGAGTTTGACATGTAACAATACTTGAACTTGATAGCATTTTTAGGTGCTATTATGTTTTAATCTTTAACTACAACAGTTATTATGTGACTCAGATGAGAGAATCTTTTGATTATTTTTGACACAAGTAAAAAACCTTAGATATGAAAACGATGAGAAAACAAAAGATAGTAAACAAAGATGAATAAATGGAAAATGTCATATATATTTTTCCGATTCCAGGAGATTAATCTTTGGGCCTAGAAATATTTTAGGATCACTTCGGAGTTATGAGAAAAAAAAAAATGTCATATACATATTTTGTCTTTACAGCTACAAATTTAAAATACGAGTGGGGCACATTTCCATTAACTTATTATAGTAGTAGTTAGATGTTAGTTGTCTGGATCGATATTCATATATTTAAATCGGTCTTATTCCTGTTTGATACATGGAATATATAAAATATAAAAGTCTAAACTAATAGTATCATTTGCTTTCGTAGATCAAATGGTACGTCGCCCTTATTTTTAGCTAAAAAGCTTTATTAGGTAGGAAACGTTATTTGCTAGCTACAAAATGTACCTCTCTATTTTGGACATGTTTTAGTTTTAATATTTCTTTATGTGACCTATCACATGAATACATTCCGTTGGGCTAAAAAACAAAACATAAACTCCAAGTAAAAAAAAAAAAAAAAATTCATAAAAATATGAGTAATTCATTTTTGAGTATCGATATAAAAAACTATGGATTATTTGTCTTATATGTTGGAACGTTTCAACATCCCCGTCTCACGAATAACTGAGAGAATATTAATGCTTTAATATGTTTGTTTCTTATGAATATTCGAAAATTCAACTCGATTGACTGACTAGTGGCAGAGCTGTGGCCAATTTATCTGAATCTTGTGACAACAAAATACTAAACAATTAAAATGAATTTTCCAATAAAGGATAGAGAAAAGAAAAACATAAAGAGCAAAAGGAAAATGTGTGACTCCAAATTTTATTAAAAAAAAAAAAGAAAATGTGTGACTCCAAATCAGTGCATGAACCTATTAGTAGTGTCAAAGTAGTAGAAGGGAAAAAAAAAAAGGCAAAAGACAGAAGTAAAGATTGTTCTTTTGTAATGTCAACAGATTTGTGTGTGTCACAAAGTGGATTGGGAAAAGCTTTTGCATTACCAGATAAAAAGAAGGTACTTAGTGATGAAGAGAGAAAAAGTAAAAGGTTTGTTATCACTAGGTGCTTCCCCACGCATTGCGTGGGTTATGGTGTAGTTGGCACTTTCTTGTTTTTTTTGGTATTTTTCGTTTTCTCTTTTGTATTATTTCGTTTTAATTAGTCATATACGGGCTTTGCCGTCACTTTTATTTATACACTATATGTTTATATCATTTCGTTCAGATGTGTATAATTGTGGCGTTTACTTTTTATGAATTATGAAGATGTTGTTTCTTGCTTTTGTGGATCCAATTTTATCATTGACTGATATTTTTTCCAATACATTTATTGTATTATATATTTTCTAATTAACTGCTTATGTAAACCCTTCATACGTTGATGTTGCAATAATAAGTTATTTTTTAAAAATATCTTCCGTGTAAGTGATTAT
>NC_025696.1:941272-952553 GCF_000633955.1 Camelina sativa | reverse complement strand
GTATTTATAGGAAGAGAAATGATGAAAAATTACATTTAGAAAAATGAGAGTTACAGTTCTAATATATTGTTTTGTTTTAATACAATTGATTAATACAACTTAGTGGAGAAATAAAGTTAATGCATAATTTATAGGGAAAAGCTATAAAGATTTCAGTTTTATATTATGTGAGTTAAATGTGAAAATTAATTGTTTTAAATTTGTGTTTTAGTATAATTTTTTTTTGTTAAAATTGCTAGCCAAGTGGACCAATAAGGAGAGATTGAAACTCTACTTTTATATATATGATTACTAAAGTCTTTTTTTTCTTTTACAGTCAAACAAATTTTACACACCTATATTATTAGCCTAATACAGTTTTAATATGGATGTAAAAGAAAAAAAAGTAATAATGTGCTTTGCTTTACATATGGGTCTTTATTTGGGCCGAACAGCCTAGTAATAAATATAACGATTGGGCCGTTTAATTAAATGCCAAACATCTTAACAACACCCATTCTGATAATTTTCTTTCTTTCTAATTTTGTAGCCAACGTTTTGGATTTCTTACACATCACACATTCTCCCAAATTTTATTTGGTTATAATTTTTGATAATAAGCTTTACAAACAACTCAAATATAAGCACACGAGTTCTTTTGCTAATAGCCATTGACTTAGCGAGCTTTCGATAACTGTCTACGTTTTGTATTGACGTATTGTCCCAGCAACAGCAGAGTCGGAGAAAGACGAGAGGACAAAACGTTCGGTCAAGACCGGATTAGTAATGTTTTGTGTTTTTTACTTTTTTCTTCTTGGAAAAAAATAATATTTTTAACATATAACGCCGAATAAATTGACTTTTATGGTCTGGATAAAAAAGTAGGCTGTAGGCTCCATCATTGCTGACTTAAACTATTGTTTAGGAGTTAGGACCACTGGTTAATAGCCGCGTGTCAAACCATCTTTAGACATAACAAAAGTGT
This sequence comes from Camelina sativa, assembly GCF_000633955.1. Classification (NCBI taxonomy): domain Eukaryota; kingdom Viridiplantae; phylum Streptophyta; class Magnoliopsida; order Brassicales; family Brassicaceae; genus Camelina; species Camelina sativa. The sequence continues at coordinate 951,589 of NC_025696.1, read as the reverse complement.
CGTCGTTTTGATAAAAACCATATTGCTCTCTCTGTCTCTGTCGCTCGCTTAAGCCGGCACGAGCCGTATATATAAGCTGTCTCCTATGAATGGGTTTTAGACTTTTTTAGTAATCGTATTCGAATCTTTTCTAATTACTATATCATTTGTAATTTATCATAATTCAATAGTATCATTTGTCTATATTGTTAAGTTTAGCTACCTTTATGTTGTATCATCCATTTTCCTGCAAAACTTATCGAGTATTTTAATCGCACTAGTGGTTGTGGTGATTTGTTTACCGAACGAGTATTTTAAGAGTGTGTGTGATTTATAATGCTTGAGTGACCATCTTTCTTAGCAAATAAAGTTACGGCTTGTATATGAGGAACTATAGAAATAAAACAAATGGAAGTTTTCATATATATGTTCTATATATATATTTGACATGTTTTCAAATGACATGTTGTTCTATCTCTAGATCTAGTACGTTTGAACCTAACAAAAGTTTTGAATGTGCCTGTAGTTCCAAAATCTTATCGTTAATTTAGTTACGAATCATGATAACTAACCATCTCTTTTTCTATTTTTTTTTTTTTACTTTTAACAGTATCCAAAAATTGTAAAACAATGTTGATATATTCACCAATTTTTGTTATATATATAGTGTGAAATTAATAAAACATCCTAATTATTTTTGATGACCACATCAACTAAATAAATATTTCCAAATTTAGAGTATTATACGAATTTCCAGAATTAAAGACTTGACAGGGACCTTTCTAAATGACCACCACCTTGTAGTTGTTTAATGACAAGTTATTTTCACTAATTGTTTAAACCCATTTGCGTAAAATAAAACTGCCTTTCACAATCAGAAAGCATATATGAATTTCTTCTACAAGAGGGGCCCCGGGGTGTTGAAAATCATAACCTATCGAGAGATTAACAAAGACGATTAAACTGTATATGCTTTTAATTTAGCAATAGATTCTAATAAAAACATTATCTTATTTATATTCTCGAAATAAAATAAAACTTGATTTGTCTCCTTACGCAATAGAATTATACACTAAAAAGTAGTCTAGGGTTTAAAAGAGAGGCAACACTAAAAGTCTTTGTAGCAGCTACAATAACATTAACATGATCAATATTTTTTTTAATAAAGAACCCTATATATATACTGCTTTTTGGTAAGTCCAGTTAATATCCCAATAGCAAATAACTTTCATGATTGTAGTACTACACATGTAGAAGCAAATGTTTTAATCAAATTTTGAACTACGGTATATCAGTATATGTAAACTTCGTGTTGATATATATATATATGTACAACAAACAAACTTTTTCATCGACGATATTTTGCTCATATTATACTAATATAGGGATACTACGATACAAACCACCAACAAAAAAAAACACTAATGATTTCAAAATATACAATAAAGTTAATTAGGATGTTTCAGTTGTTTAATTTGCGTAGTACTATATAATTGAAGGATTTGCAAAGATTCTAAAAAAAAAAACAATTGTGATCTTTGCTAAGAGAAAGTGAAGCACACAACAGAAATGTTCGCCGCCCGGAATCAAATGGAATATTAAAATTTTAGTAGTAGTAGGCTAGTGCAACTAGGTTATAGAAAACATAATTCTAGGAAAAATTAAACAATCTACTAATCAAACCAATGTGCACGTTAATGTGCAACATCTAAAAGTCGCACACTTAAGTTTAAAAGTAAACCGACAAAATCTAAACCGAGCAAACCGAGTCTCTCATCGTGGAACGTGTGGGAGATACAGATGAGGGTGGGTTGGAAATAGACGGCTGTGAAGAGGTGAGATGTCGCGAATCGGAGGGCTAAGAAATTGAAAAGCACTGTACACGTGTCTATCTATCTTCCTCCATCGAATATTATTATATTATAAAAAATTATTTATTTTATTGTATAATTTCCGGCGATAGTGACAAATGGCAAATGATGAAAACGACATCATCTCTGATTGGCCCACAATCACATGGGCGTGTAGGGCCTACTGTAAAGAAAGGAAATTACAATATAGGTCCCTTAATTTTTTGAGTTGGTAATATAAAGAATAAAAATATGATTTTTTTTTTTTTTTAACCATTGGATCACAACAGGTTGATTCATTAGCCAAATTTCTATATCCGGCATGACTCAATCCTTGGTATGATGGTGCTTTGTGCATTTAAGAATTACCAATGACCACTGCACTAAAGTCATTTTATATTTTTTTTCTTTTTATTTTGAATATGCATAATTTTCCCCCTTAAATATAAAAAAGAATAATTTAAAAACAATTAGAGAAGTATTTAAATATTATGATTATAAGTTTGATAAAAGGAAATTATAGAAAAGAAAAAAAGGGTACTTGGTGACATATTGTGATATGAATGCCCCTCAATTTCAGATACGATCCGTGACAATGGTAAAAGCTTCTGTTTCTGACAGTGTCAGAATGAATGAATTTTTTTCATCATTCACTAAAAACGATGTCCCCATACTTTCCCACTTTAATAATAAAACGTGTACGCACAATCATGGTAACAAAAGCACCTTGATGATTGATGATGATATACTACTACTACTATACTAGCATTTTTTTCTCACAAGCCAATCCTATGTTTTAAGCCTATGAATTGATGATGATATCTTAATTTATCGCCTTTTTCTTACTATAACAAAAAAACAAAACTTTATTGACTTTCTTTACCAAAAGCAAAATTCATAGACGTCAAAAGCTTTTCACGTGTATCGACGAGTTTGTAACATTTATTTAGAGTTGTCGTGGTCGTGTGGGATTATGAAAGTATATAGATGTTATGTTACCATTACATCCATTTCAGAAACAGTTCACCAAAAATAGAAACGTTAAAAGTTTTATTGCTTTCATATCAGAGAGTGTCCCTAGTTGATTCCTATTACTGTAAAAGTAAAAATAAAAACACCTTTCAACATCGTTAAAATTACACTAAGAGCCATGGAAACGAGAGTTAAAAAGATAGATAAAATTTACAATCTTAAGGCCCAATAATTTAACTCTTTCCTCCTTAATCCTTATTTATCGATTATTTTCACTTTTGCCCCTCTCTGTTCCCACGGAGCACGATTCGATCATCCCAATGATTCTCTCCTCAAGTCCAATGATCAGAAGCAGAGTACCAATGAAGTGACGGTGGTTGTTCATCGGAGAAGAATCCACAAGCTTCTTCACCGCTTAGAAAATCGTCGTGATCCTCTCTTTGTTCCGTTTTCACAAACTGTAAAAAACTCCCGCCGGCAACCGTCGACGGCGGCGTTGTTCTTCCGTTATCCGAACTTGTCTCTTCGTTTAGAACGGCGCTTGAATCGCAGCTATCGGAAGATCCAGCGTCGAACACTCCGGTTGAATTCGGTAGAAGGTCACGCAGGTCGGTGAAGCTTCGCCGGTAGTTAAATCCGGTTGAATGGTCAAGAAACTGTAGAGGAGACGACGGAGTTGAACTATCCGGCAATGAAACTACTTCTTCTCTCTTAACACTCTCAGTCGTAGCTTTGTTGTTATCTTCTTCTTCTCCGTTGATCGTAGCTTTGATTTTACTAATCTGCGATCACAATTTTTTTAATTAAAAATCAAACCTTTTTTGCATTTTCGACTGTTAAAGTTTCAATTTTTATGATTTTAGTTTTCTTTTACCTCTTGGAGAAGAGAATCGTTGTCACGGCGGAGAGAATCGAAATTGTGGCGGAGAGAGTCGTATTGGCTCTTAAGAATGCCGTAATCTTTCTCAAGTTGTTTTGTTTTCCACCGTGCACGACGGTTTTGAAACCAAACCGCTACTTGACGAGGTTGGAGTCCAAGCTCTTGTGCTAGTTTCGTTTTCCTCTCAGGTTCGAGTTTGTTCTCAAGTTCGAAATTTTTCTCAAGAGCTTTGACTTGGTCAACTCTCAATCGTCTCTTCTTTTCCGATAGACCCATGTGGTGATGGTTGTGGTTGTTGCCGGAGTATTCCTCGATTAGTGTAGCGTCCTCGTCGTAACCTTCAAGCATAGATTGGTAATTACTTCCGTAACCTCTTGGACTCTGTTCATCTGTTTATTTGAAAAAAAAAAAAAATAAGATTAGAAACAGTAGTAGAAAGGATCACATGAGGATTGTCTGAAGTTAAACAAAATGGTAAAAGAACCTGTAGAAGTGGAGATGAGACCACACATTGAATCTGAGCTGCTTAGCCTCTTCATGGTGACAGCAAAATAAAAAGAAGTTCAAATCTTACAACAATGTTGTGAACAGAATTGAGCTTCTTTACTTGAATACATAAACAAAAAATGAAGATATGGATTGAGAAATTCCAACAGAGTGAAAGCTTTTAGTAATTCATTTACAGAGGAAGCGGAGAGAGGGAGAGAGAGGGAGAGAGAGCAATGGTTTGTTTGTTCTTTGTTTTGTTTTTTCAATATGAACAAGTTGGTTTCACACTTTCCCTTTCTTTAAATAAACCAAACTTGGGTTACGATTTAAAGTGGTTAAAATGTAACTAAGGTTAAGTTTTGAACCAGAGCTACTACATATGGCTCAGCTCGGCTCTGTAGCGGAATCCGTGATACGTCGTCGTATGTGTTTATTTTTAATAATTTGGTTATAGCCTAATTTATTTATTATGTAGGGTGTTTCTATTTATTTATTTTTAATTCAGAGAAATTTAATAAACAGCGAATAGTATATACGTAAGAAAGAGGCTTTTTAAAAGGAAGATTTTAAAATTACAACATCCTTTGTAAAACGTCATAAGATACGTCACAGAAGATTTGATGACATAAATGACAAACTATGATTTGTTTATTAATGAATTAAATCAAATGTAGTTTTCCTTATCAAACTAAAATTCCATTGGATAAGATATAAAATTATACAGATATCATAATTTAGTCCCACATATCTGAATTTTGATATATATATATATATATATATATACTTTATATTAAAACATTAGTATTTAATAATTAATAGTATGTTATAGTGTTGGCAATGCAGAAGAGTGGGATTAAAAGGCTTTTGCGGGTGAGGGAACAAAGACTGACAGTTTGGGTTTTGGTTCACTGAATCATCCAAAACTATAGGCTCCGCTCAAGCGGCACCGTCAAAATGACAAATGAATTAATACAATCTTGTGACTACGAATTTTTTTTTTTTTTTTGAAACAACTGGTAATAAAATAAAGTAAAAAAAAAAACAAAAGAGTGCAAAAATATAGACATATGTCAAAATGAAGCTTTGTTATAGAAAGGTTCAATATAGATTTGCTATATATATATATATATGTGTATTTTTATAATAGTCCTTATAATTATGCATTTGCGTTTTTACATGGAAAATATTACAACTTTTAAGTGAAACAGACAATCCCATAGTGATTACTGATTTTTCTAGAACAATATAAAAAGGGCTTTGGGTCCATCACACGTTCAATTTTCAAGAAACGTCTTTAGACTCATATCACTTGAGGTCAATTTCAAGAAACATTATCTAAATGGGAGAAAATGATTCTATTAGAACTCAACTTGTGAATAAAGAGATGGGCCTCTACACTACATTATGATACCAGTCTTAGATGATGGACCGCAAAAACTCTAGTTTGTTTGTTATCAATAGGCCTACAGCCTACTCCATTTATTGTTATATTAATTTGTATGTTCGTTTTTTTGTTTGGTCTTGTTAAAGTAGTTGTTAGTTGTTATGAACTTATGATATACGTATGTTAAACTAAAAAGAACATGTGGAGTTCGACGTTCCCGTACACGTTTCCTACATTTGAGTATTTGACATTTAATACATATACTGTTGCACAGCTACTGGATCAGCTTGAAAAATAATATTAGCATAAATAGAATTTGGATCATGAATTCCATGCTCGAGAGTCGAGCCTCGAGTACATACATCTACATGCATTTTGAAGATATATACTCAAAAGTTTCAAACACATTAAAAATTTATTGATAGAAAAAGAATTAAGAGATTTTTAAAATTTGTCATATATACAGTAGTATATATGTATCGTAACTCTTTGGATTATAATAATTAAGTTCAAGTCTCGAGATTGTGAAATTCGTATTTATCCTATCAAGTCTATCTTACTTGCACTAAGACTTTTTAGCATTTAAATTTATATTTTACAGAAACTGTTGTGCGTATCAGCCAACTAATTCTGATAGAGACAGAGTGAGTGTTAAGTTAATTGAAAACATTTAAAATTAATTGGAAATGTAGTGAAAAAAAAAAAAAAAACATGTGATTAGACGGTGATACAACCAAAACCATTAGCTGCAATTGTTATGATCGATCACTCGTATTGTTGGTGTGGCCATAAATATATCTATCTTTTCATTTTGTTGCCAGGGGATTACACACCACTTATCCCGCTTGTGTTGTTGTTGTAATTCTGCTTCTGTTGTTTTTGTTTAATTTCTTGTCTGAAATCAAGGAAAAGGCAAATTTGTACGATGAAACATTCTGACCTCTTAAGAATTGATTAATTTGACCCTATCGAAGAGACAAATAATTTGTGTATATGCAACGAACATGTGGATAAACATGATTGACACATATATAATCCAAGCACACAGTTTTAGCTGATCTGATTTAGACTTTTTCATTTCATCAAGTGGAGCTAAAAGAACAATACTTGGATTCACCCCTATGGGTGAACCTCTCCATTCACTCCCTAATAAAATAAGGTAATAAAATCTGTATACATTATTATAAAATTAAAAAATTTAAACCGCACTTTAATAAACCCAAACCAATGTATATAAAATCTAAACCCTAACCATCTCATTTGTGAACCCAAATCGTATATAATTTCGTTCTACTTATAAAATCTAAACTCTAACCATTTTATTTGTGAACCCAAATCGATATATAATTTCGTTCTAATTGTGAAATCTAAACCCTAACATCTCATTTGTAAACCCAAACCGACATATTATTTTGTTCTACTTGTAAAATCTAAATCCTAACTATCTCATTTGTGAACCCAAACCGACATATAATTTCGTTCTAATTGTAAAATCTAAACTCTAACCACCTCATTTGTAAACCCAAACCGACATATAATTTCGTTTTAATTGTAAAATCTAATCCCTAACCACTTCATTTGTAAACCCAAACCGACATAATTTTATTCTAAGTTTAAAAATCTAAACCAAGCCAATATTTAACTTTCCTTAATTAAAAGTATACAGAATTTATTTCCTTAATTTGGTTTGCTTTTTAATTTAATTTTAATTTATTTTTGAAATGAAATATTAGATGGAAGATTATGATTGGCTGCGAAAAGAGGGGGTGAATGGAGAGGTTCACCCCTGGGTGAACCTAAGTATTTTTCGAGCTAAAATGGACTAATTACAATATTAGTATTTTATTGTAACCAAATCTACCCCAAGCAATTTGACGATTTTTTGCATAATTGTCCTTTTTAATAAACCTTTCTTAAGCTAATCTAAAAGTCAAAAATATTACTATATGCTTATCCCTCTAAGTATATATATAAACCCAATCTTCGTTTATAACCTTAAAACATAACAAAGCTTACTATAGACATTTTCATTTTATTTACAAGCAGAAAATCAAATTTCACGTGGATAAATCTCAGCCGTTAGTATTCCTTCTAACGATTCTTACTCGCGACGTCGTTTCGAATGAACGATGATACGTGTCGACAGTTTTAGTCCTCACCGTTGGATTATTTTCCACGTGGCATTCATCCTACAGAGCAAAGCTAATGCTCAATCATTCTCACCGAGTCCGCCTGAGTTGCAGCAACCGGGTCAAACTCCGTCGAAGACCACCGTCTTCGCCGTTCTCGTCACCCTCTTCTTCTTCATCGGATTACTCTCCGTCTATATCCGCCATTGCACTCGCCCTAACTCCGAATACTCCACCAGATATTCTCGCCGCCGCGCTAACGACGGTTATTCACGGCGAGGCGGACTTGACGACGCAGTCGTCGAAAGCTTCCCTGTATTCGCTTACTCCTCCGTCAAAGAATCAAAACTCGGATCCAACGATTTGGAATGTGCGATTTGCCTCAACGAATTAGAAGATCGTGAAACGGTGCGGTTGCTTCCGATTTGTAATCATCTCTTCCACATCGATTGCATCGACGCTTGGCTTCACTCCCACGCAACTTGCCCTGTTTGCAGATATAATCTCACGGCGGCGAAGTCGGATAACTCCGGTGGCGCGGTGATATTGAGAGACCATGTCGTGATTGACGTTGAGACCGTTGAGACAACGAAGAGTCACCACCTCGTCGGTAAGTTTCCGAGATCGAATTCGACGGGTCATTCAATGGGTCGACTCGGTTACGGCGCTGAGAGGTTTACTCTGCGGTTGCCGGATGATGTGATGAGGCGAATAATGGAGGTGAAAGGACGTAGACTGAAACGAACGAGAAGCTTCGACGTTGATTTGACGGCGGAAGGGAGAGAGAAATATGACCGGAGGAGCGGTGAGGAAAGCAGTTACACAGTCGGGTCGGGTGGGATGTTGGATCGTTGGGGTTTGACTTTGTTCGTTTCAAAGTCAAACTCGGGTTCCGTTAGATCACAGAAATCTAACGGCGAACCGTTGAAATGAGTCGACGTTATGTTTTGTCGTCAGCCTTGTGTGTTTGGGTTTGGAGTGGTAAATAAAAAAACTAAAAAGTTACTTTGTTATACAGTAAAGGTCCAAAAGCTTGTTTAGTAGCTCGCTAAACAAGTAGGAGTATATAATACTCCCTCCGTTCTAGTTTAGTTGTCGTTCTAAAATTTAATTTTTGTTTCATATTAGTTGTCGTTTTAGATTTTCAATACAGATGTTTGATGAATATTCCAATCTTATCCCTATTATTTTAAAGTTTCAACCAATGAAAAAATTATAAAATATATTAACGAAGGACAAAACATAAAATTTGATACTCCCTCTGTATCATAATACTTGATGTTCTAGAATTTTTACATGAATTAAGAAAAACATTTAATGTTTAGCAATAAATGTATTCTTCATTTATAATAACATATTTTTATAATTATTAACTAATAGTATTTCATCAAATTTTTAAATTCTCATTTAATGATTTTTGAAATTTGTAATTTCTTAGTATTAATTGATAAAAGTATACAGAAAATCATCCTTTGTGATACAAGAAAAAATTCTAGAACATCAAGTATTCTGATACAGAGGGAGTAGTTTCCTTAATTTGTGTGCAAAAACCTTAAACGACAGTTAAAATAGAACGGAGGGAATATAATTTTCTCAAACAGTGTTTCTATTCAAATGTTAGTAACGAAGATATTATTATTTGAGTCTTTATGTCATTTTTATTGGGTTTAGTACTTAGTCGTAACGAGAGGGTTTTGCGCAACAGCCAGCCAACAGGTGTTGATGTTTTGGAAACTTTTTCTGTAATGTTCTTAATCGCAGGTAACAAAAGATATCAAAGTGTGTTCGTTATAATCATCTGTCCTTTACAATAATTTGATATACGTAACTGCTGGTACTTGAGTGAATGAATACGAAGAGGAAATCATCAGATTCGAACGATTATATTCTTTAGAAAAAAAGAAAAGAAAAAACAATCGACGATTGAGTGATTCTCTTCATATACAAACATTATATTAATTATTTGACCCATGTTGGTTGGTTACATAGAATTAAAATAGTTTCCTTTTCTTGACCTACAAAACCATATACTATACTATTATATTTATAATATCTCATCATCATCAAATTAAAAAGAAGTCATCGATTCATCATCATTCATCAAAGCCTATTATTCGATGGGAAGAATCACAAGTTTTGCAGATCTCATAGGCAAAATCAAAGACAAAGCTTCTCAAAGCAAAGCTGCTTTTGTCTCATCAAACACTAGAAGCAAAACTCTCCCTTTCCATCTCTCTGTCCTCCGTGCCACTACTCACGACCCTTCAACGCCGCCAGGGAATCTTCACCTCGCCGTTCTCCTCTCCGCCGGTTCAGGATCACGAGCCACCGCTGCTTCTGCCGTCGAATCCATCATGGACCGTCTTCACACTACCAAAGATGCTTGCGTAGCCCTCAAATCTTTGATCATCGTCCATCACATCGTCAAACACGGCCGCTTCATCCTCCAGGATCAGCTCTCTGTTTTTCCTGCTTCCGGTGGCCGTAATTATCTGAAACTTTCCGGTTTTAGAGATGAGAAATCTCCTTTGATGTGGGAGCTTTCTTCTTGGGTCCGATGGTAAAGTTATAAATAAATAAAAATTCGATTTTTATCATAAAGTTTGGATTTTTATTGTTTTTTTTTTTTTTTTT
>NC_025696.1:934365-940435 GCF_000633955.1 Camelina sativa | reverse complement strand
TGGGATTTTTCATATCTTCGACATCGAGCACAATTCACAAAGACGAATACGAAGAAATGGTTTCGTCTCTCACCAACTCTGATTTGCTTCGTGAGATGGATGCGCTCGTTGGTTTACTAGAAGAATCATGTAAAATCCCGGATCTACCCTTCTCCGGTGGTGGCAAATCTCTAGCCGACAAAATCACTCACTTGGTTGGGGAAGACTACGTGTCTTCGATCAACGAGCTTTACACGAGGTTAAACGAGTTTAAAGAGCGGCCCAACAGTTTGAGCTTCGGAGATACGGTCGAGCTTGTCTGTGCTTTGAAGCGGCTCGAGAGTTGTAAAGAGAGGTTGTCTGAAATCTGCCATGGGAATTGGAAGAGAGGTTGGATCGATGGGTTCTGGGGTTTGGTTCTTGAGGTTAAGGGTATCATTGGTGATTTAGAAGATACTAATTATGGGCAGATTGAGAAATCGATTGTTGGGTTTGGGTTTGGGAAGAGAGAAAAAAGATACGAATCGGCTCGGTTTACCGATCGGTTAGTTGGTTACGGCGATGCTGTTCGGTTTTCTTCGGGTAGATTTTCTAATGTTTGATCGGTTTTGTGGTTTCTTCTAGTCAAAGATTTTTTGTTGAGTGGACGACTTTGATCTTCTTGTTATTTTTTTTTTAATTTAAATTTTGGTCATATTGTCTTGTAAATGTTAAATAGACAAAAAAAAACGAGGTAAAAAAGTCTCTATTTAGCCACACAAAAAATACAAGAAAACAACGACAACATAGATGTTCATTTTTCATTATCTCTGGATGTTGTTTGTATTATTAAGAAGAATGGTTATGTTTCTGTCTTTATCAAAAATAAAAAAAGGAAAACGTTAAGTGAACCTTTTCAATAATACTACAAGTTGTTGAAAAGAAAAAAATAGAGAAAAACATTAACGCCAAATGAAAAATGGAAACATAAATAACATGTCAAATTTAAATTTGTCCCACATGGCTAAGTTGTACAGGGATGAAGGCCCTGCAAAAATTCAGTTATAAAATAACCTTCAATCTCTTGGACAACACTGCTTCAATAGATAATATTTTTGGTCGTTAAGGCCTATAGTATCACTATCATTATTACAGTACTCTATATGCCTTTTAGCCTAATGAAATTTCGTTTTATGTTTTTTTTTTTTTTGTGTGCTAAAGTCAATTCTCTTAATTAATATACTTATATAGAAATACTAAATTAACAACTATAGTATTAAACAAGATATATTATTAAAAAATAAAAAGTTAATGAAGAAAATTACAATCAGAAGCTTTGCCCCTCAGGTTTATCCCATGGCCCAATCAGAGTAATAATACAAATTTCACGAAGACTCCAAAGGAAGAAAACAACAACAAAGAGGAGGAAGATAATACGAAGAGAAATGTATGAATTAAGGAAAACACAGAAAGGGAGATCTCTCAAACAAAATCATAATAAGAAAAACCAAAAGGAGAGGGAGATAGAGATAGAGTAATGCCCAAGGCAGCTCAGTTTCTAAGCCAATACGACGGCGTACAAGGCTCCTGCAATGACCGTGCTCACAAGGAAAGCTTTGTTAGTCAATGCTGAGTCAGCTTCCGGTGCGTCTGGTCCTGGAGCAGGAGCTGGTGTTGGACCTGATGGGCCTGGAGCCATACCGTCTGGTTTCGGGGGAGAAGCCATAGGGGGTGTTGTGGGAGATATGGTCGGTGGTGAGACGGTGGGTGGAGTTGTTGGAACCGGAGTGGGTTCATTGACTGGAACCGGTGGTGAAGCAACTGGAACCGGTGGTGAAGCAACTGGAGACGGTGGCTGCGCAGTTGGTGTAATAACAGGAGAAGGAGACTCTACCGGCGGGAGAAGCGTCATGGGTGCTGGAGCCGGAGCTTGAGCGAGACATGAGGTGGCAAATACACCAAGAAAGATCAGAGCTTGCAATGTCTTAAGAGCCATTTCTATCTCTCTCTCTGTTTTCAATTTCTTTCGTTTGTTTTGACGAGAGAGATAGAAAACCTGAGAAAGATATCTTTGTCTTTGCTTGGTGGTGGAGACATTAAGGCTAAATGGCTTCTTAATATATACCCATAGCTAATTAAGAAGCATTTATATTTAATTATTTGATACTTTGGACTCTTTAAATCATGCAAAGCACACATACCTAATAGATATTTCTTGAATTAGTATATCAGAATAAGTAGTCTCTGCCAAGTACCAAGTCTCTTGAATTTGAAGTTTTCTTCAATTAAATTGTCTACAAATCAAGCTTATATAAATCTGACGTACGGATCTATTAAATTGTAAAAATGAAATATTTTCATCGAGCCAATGTCACAACGTTGATTGACATGAAACTAGAGGTTGTAGTTTTAATTGGGTTAAGACATGTCGTGTTAATTAGAATAAGGGACAATCTTGGGTTACGGTCTATTATGTAGCAATGCAATTAACACATCAAAAAAATTTACTTGAGATATCTTAAATCACACACTATTTAGTTTCGTCAACAGTCAAGACCACGCGCCATACTTGGTTCCCACTAAGCTTAACGACGAGGCAGACAACAAGCAACCTATTATTATCTGTGAATGATTATGACATTTATATTATAAGATACCAATTCTTATAATATTTTACAATCATACTTCTATTAATAATTTTTAAAAATTTGGGGGAAGTTTGGTTGTATACTTGTATTGTATCATCTTCATCCTAAACCGAAATTATAAAGCCAACCTATATAACCACCCAAAACCAAACCGAATTCTAGATAACTCATGCTAATTAAATGCACATTACGTTAAATATGGTATGGGCTTTGGATCTGATACCCGTTATACAATGTCCAAATATTTAAAGTCTATGTGGGAATTGTAACGTTTTGAATGGAACAATACTTGGGTTCACCCCTAGGAGTGAACCTCTCCATTCACCCCCTTATAAAATAAGAAATAAAATCTGTATACATTATTATAAAATTATAATCTTAAATCGCTTTTTAATAAATTCAAACCGACATATATAAAATCTAAATCCTAACTATCTCATTTGTGAACCCAAACCGATATATAAATTCGTTCTACTTGTAAACTCTAAACTCTAACCATCTCATTTGTGAACCCAAACCGACATTTAATTTCGTTCTAATTGTGAAATCTAAATCCTAACATCTCATTTGTGAACCCAAACCGATATATAAATTCGTTCTACTTGTAAACTCTAAACTCTAACCATCTCATTTGTGAACCCAAACAGACATATAATTTCGTTCTAATTGTAAAATCTAAATCCTAACATCTCATTTGTGAACCCAAACCGATATATAAATTCGTTCTACTTGTAAACTCTAAACTCTAACCATCTCATTTGTGATCCCAAACAGACATATAATTTCGTTCTACTTGTAAACTCTAAACTCTAACCATCTCATTTGTGATCCCAAACAGACATATAATTTCGTTCTACTTGTAAACTCTAAACTCTAACCATCTCATTTGTGATCCCAAACAGACATATAATTTCGTTCTACTTGTAAACTCTAAACTCTAACCATCTCATTTGTGATCCCAAACAGACATATAATTTCGTTCTACTTGTAAACTCTAAACTCTAACCATCTCATTTGTGATCCCAAACAGACATATAATTTCGTTCTACTTGTAAACTCTAAACTCTAACCATCTCATTTGTGAACCCAAACCGATATATAATTTTATTCTAATTTTAAAAATCTAAACCAAACCAATATTTAACTTTTCTTAATTAAAAGTATACAGAATTTGTTTCCTTAATTTTGTTTGCTTTTTAATTTAATTTTAATTTATTTTTAAATGAGATATTAGATGGAAGATTCTTATTGGCTGAGAGAACATGGATGAATGGAGAGGTTCACCCCTAGAGATGAACCTAAGTATTTTTCTTTTGAATGACCCGCATGAAAAATTTAGCTTCATTTGAATTTATACTTATTTTCAAAGGATTTCCTTTTTTTTTTTTATGTGACAAGCCATCAAATTTTCTTATTTTTTAAAAGTTTTATTTGCCAAACATATATTATCTTAGTGTCATCCTCTTTAAACCACTAAACAAACACTTCATTTTATTATAATATTTAGAATTTGTAAATTCCTATAGCTTTGGTTTGTTTTTCAAATGCAATTTATTTATATGTAAAATATCCTCAATATGTTGAAATAGAGTTATTTGAAAATTAAATTAAATAACAAAAGATTTTACAACTATTAATAAAATTAAATATTATTAACAAACTAGAAAATTATATGTTCATGACACATGTTCTCTCCTAGTAATGATAATAAGATTTTTCTCTCCATAACTTCTTTATTTTTTAAAGTTTATTTTCTTTAAGAAGAAACTTATTTTTAAGTTTTTAAAAATAAAAATTCATTCAATGATTCTTAATTTTACAAGTCTTCCTAAAAACATTCACAACCACTATAAATGACCTTTATTTATTTATAAGTCCAATGATAAAACCTTATTTTTTTTTGTTTTAAAGTTCTTATAGCGAAACTACTATAATTAATTAATAAATAAATAAAGTCTACCCCACACACATCGCAAATAAAAAAGATCATTAAAAAAAGAAAAAAAAACTTTGGAAATGGAGCAACCGACGAAAGAGACGACAGTGAAATCGGAGGTTCCAATGAATGATCGGAATCCAAAGCCACCGCATAGTGCTGATCTGAAGCCAGTGGATGATAAAGGAGCCGAGGATGCGAGTTCTGTGATATCTTTATCTGATGAATCTACGACGCTACATTTTGAAAAAATCGAGACGAAAGGAGCCGATCAAGCCGCACCGCCGGCTCGAACAGCTTCCGGATCGAGGAAATCGGTTCATTGGAATCCAGATTTGGTTTCTGAATCTCCTGCACCGGATCAGAAGACCGTCTCGTCAGCGGGATCTAATCCTCCTTACGTCGCTCGTGCTCCCGCTGAAACTTCGGATGCCTCTTTGAAAGGTGTTTTAGAAACGGTATCTCAAATTTTGTTCTGTTCCCTTTTTGCTTATGAGAGATGTGTAAACGTTTTTTTGGAAACTGGATCAGAAACTATGGAATCTGTGAAAGGTGTGCTTGGGAGATGGGGAAGGAAGGTTGGAGAAGCAGCTATGAAGGCTGAGAGCCTTGCCGGAAACACGTGGCAACACCGTGAGTTTCCCCATCTTTATCTATATGGTTTGCATTGTTCGTTCGTTAGCCCTGTGACATTTTTATAGGGTTCGATGGAATTATCACTTCTTCTTGATGAGTTTATGCATTGTGTGTGTGTGTGTGTGTTTATGTATGGTTGGTATGTCTAACTATTAAATCTTGGTGTCAACTATAATGAATCAGTGAAAACTGCTCCGAGTTTTGCTGATGCTGCAATGGGAAGAATAGCACAGAGTACAAAGGTTCTGGCGGAAGGAGGGTATGAGAAGATCTTCAGGCAAACCTTTGAAACAGTTCCAGAGGAGCAGCTGCAAAACTCATATGCATGCTACTTGTCTACCTCAGCTGGTCCAGTCATGGGTGTTCTTTATATTTCTACTGCTAAACTTGCCTACTGTAGCGATAACCCTCTCTCTTATAAAAATTCTGGCCAAACTGAATGGAGCTATTATAAGGTAATTTTCAGAATATTCTAGTTATGAAAGTGTCTTTTTTCTTTTTTTGTGTGTGTTCCATAACTATGTGGCATTCACGTTACTTCATTATGATCCATCAAGATTAAGAGCGACTAGAATGAGACCTCATAGATGATAGCAGCAACTTAAGCTGAATAACGTTAGATTCTGTGACCACTTTCTTGTGCAGACTATGATAACACTTATTATTATTGTTACTTATATCTTCCTTTTATTAAACAGGTAGTGATCCCATTACATCAGCTTAAATCGGTTAACCCGTCGACAAGCATAGTCAATCCCGCAGAAAAGTACATCCAGGTAATCTCGGTCGACGACCATGAGTTTTGGTTCATGGGTTTCTTGAACTATGAAGGCGCTGTTACATCTCTGCAAGATACATTGCAAGCCGGTGCCTTACAGTCGGTGTGATATAC
>NC_025696.1:928589-933756 GCF_000633955.1 Camelina sativa | reverse complement strand
AAAAAAAAACTAATTGGATTCTAGGATATAAAGTTTATTATGTTTTTGATAATTTTGTTAGATTTTAGTATATGGTTGTAATAAAAAAGATGATTTTGTTGTTACTCTTCCTATCTCAATTGCACTGCTCTATGGGATAGCAAGCATAACTCTTATTTCAGTCGTATATTAAATAGGATTTGCAGAAGAAACAAAGTTCCAAAAAAAAAAACAAACATAAATACCAGCAAATAAGTAGGGCCAATCAATCCCTTTACCATTTCCATCTGAGTTCATGTGCCCTGGTTCGATTCGTCATCTTGTCCTTTCCTGTTTTATCTTCACCAGTTGCTGCAAACTTGTTTCTCTTGTCCAAATTCTCTGTTTTCTTTGTCTTTTCGTTGTCTACTTCCTTCTTCCTCTCAGTGATCTCTATCTTGGTATCTCCTTCCATCTTTATACTTATGTTAACCTCCAATACTCGCTTGCTCTTCCTCACTGAAACATCGAGGGACGCTTCTCTTTCCCGTCTTTGTTCATACAGTCGGCGCAGCTTAAGCGCTAGGTTATAGATCCCATCCTTGAATTCCCCTTCCAAATTTCTTTCGATTTCCGTCTCAAGCTCATCCCGAATCCTCTCTTCTTCTTTGGACAATAAGAGTCTCCTCTCCTCCTACAATAAATACTTGTAAAACAATCAGTAGCTAACAGCTTTTCTTTCCATGACCATGATGATGAATGGTTACTACATTAAACGCAATTTGTCTACATGCAATTTACTTACGTTCTGTCGACTATAGTCTTGGTGATGGTCCATGGCTTTACAGTCCCCTCTTTATGTTGTCTATGTTTCTTTCTTAACACCAGATTCACAAAATGGGGGTTATAAAACAAGATCGTTTTGACATGGACATTGTCATTGATGGGGGGTCCCTCTCCTGTATTAGATAGTTTGGTGGTCCAAATTAATTGTAGCATTGTAGGGGTTTTTAAGTGACCGTTAACTAAAACAACCTCTGAAGCATTTTTACGCGCCAAATATCAAATCTAATTGCAAGTCCGGTAATTTTAGCATTAGTTTGATGTCCTTATAATAATTGTTGGTGAGAATAGTAGAGTAGTGCTTTACTTATAAGGCTGCTCTATGGATTGCTTTAAAGTAGGATCTATACTATCTCTCCCTGGACTGGATATTAAGAAGAAGAAGAAGAAGATTCATCTGTAAATCAAATACAGTACTTTATAATGAAAACCTTTTGTGAAGTATTTTTCTAAAATGTTTTAAATATATTTGGGCCGGCCCAACCCATGTAAAAATCATGGCCCAATAAGGAACCCTAGAAAAAAAAACACATCACAAGACAGATTTGAGAAGCCGAAGCCGAAGCCGAAGTGACGTTTCTCTCCATACGAAGATGGAGGTCTGTACCAGCTCTTCCTCTACCATTATCACTCGTCTCCCTTCGACTTCGAGTATCAACCGCCATGGATACCTCGCTTTTCATGGAATCTCTCTTCCTCTCCGGCGAAACGTTGCCTCTGTCCTTCTCCACTCCCGTACCCGTACGACAACTGTGAAACCCTCCTAGGTTCCTGTTTTTTTTTTTTTTTTTTTTTTTTTGCTGTGTGATTCACTCATTGGCTCGCTCTCTCTTCCATGTTTCTTGTATTGCGTTATTGGATTATTCAAAAAACCCCCCAATTTGGATAAGCAATTAACATTATCATCATTTCGATTTTTTTTTGTTTTTGTTTTAAATTGGATTTGTTAAATTTGGTTTTTGCGCTGATGTTATCTTGTGTTTCAACTGGCTAGGCACGTTACTGCGTTGTAGTAGAAAGTTTCCAGGAGAAACAGTCTTTGAAGAAACATCAACTGGAGGAGGAGGAGGAGGAAAAGGAGGAGTCAATGAGTTTGGTGATGATGGAGCTGTAGAAGAAGAGATAAACTCGACTAGTGAAGCTCAAGCTGAAGACGAGCACCAAACTCAAGCCCTAGAGTTCTTCAACGACATTAAGGTATCTTTCTTTACCAGGAATGTTATTTTTTAATGTATATGAATTGTATTGTTGTCTCTCGCTTCGCTAAGATAAGAGTAACCCATTTTCTCATTTCATCTATGGTAGTTCTTTATGCTTGATGATTTTAGTGTGTGTCAAATGTGATGATTATGTAAATGTTTAAAGAAACATTTGTTCCTATTGAAGTTTTTTATTCATCAACATGAATATCTGAAAACCTAACAAGTGACTGATGTTGTGATTTGTCAATTTAGCTGGTGGACTCAGACAAAACATATTCAATCTTGCTTTATGGGAGTGGTGCAGTCGTTGCTCTCTACTTAACATCTGCAATCGTCAGTTCACTCGAATCAATCCCTCTGGTGAGTACTACTCTCTATCCCGTAAGGAAATGGTATTTAATATATTTTTGTACTACTTATAACCCTTTCATATTGAATGTTACAGTTTCCTAAACTAATGGAAGTGGTTGGTCTAGGATACACACTCTGGTTCACTACCCGTTACCTGCTATTTAAGGTAAGCAAGCTTGAGTGTAAAACTTAAAATTCATGGTGTTTTCGTTAAAAACAATTCACTTTATTTGCAGAGGAACAGAGACGAACTCAAGACCAAGGTTACTGAAATAAAAAAGCAGGTTCTTGGGTCTGATTGTGAGTGAGAGTAGTCGCTAGTTTTTTTGGCTTCTAGAAATTGTTCCTCACAGGTTTTTTTTTCGTTTTCCCACTCGTTTTTATGGAAACAACAATAATGTACCTCTTTTGGGTTTTTTCTACTTCTGTTTGATGATTAGAATTTTAGGATGGTTCCAAGTAACTTAAATTCGATGTTATGTATGTGTAGTTTTCAATGTTTTCGGTTTCGACTTTTAAACATGAGAACCAACGCTATGCATCTTGCAAAATGATACCATAAACCCCTCTCTCTCGCTCTTTCTGTTTTGCAAATACCTAGATTTTAATCGTGTCATTCCAAGCAACGACATTTCTCTCAGGCAAAATGATATCAAAACCCCACACTTTGAATAAAAAAAATAAACAAAGGAGGCTCCCACTATCGTGTTTCATTCAATACCATGTTTCAAAAGAAAATAATGAACTAAAACTCCTAACATCATACCATAAACTCCTTACAAAATAGCAAACAAGTGATTGACAGCAATATGTGGTCTTACTACTACTATTAATTCTTCTCTTACAATTTTTTTTTTCTATGATAACAACTATTTTTGCTTATATCTTAAAATAGAAAAGTAATTTCTTTATAAATATTCCACAAAACAAAATATTCCATAAAACAAAAAAAGAAAAAGAAAAAAACAATACGATTAAAATGGTAAAAGAAGTCGGACATGTTAGTTTCATCATGTTTGTGATGATCATTATCGTATTGATTTCAACAGCTAATAAACATTTTAATATACTCTCTCTGTTCCTGATAAATTGATGTTTTAGAGAATATTTCTTGTTTCTAAAAGATTGATGTTTAAAGTATTTTAATATTAAAAATGTGGGAAAGTGAAAAAGTGGAGAAAATGTTAGTAAAATAAATCATTAGACAAATACATGAGTGACCATAAATAAAAATAAATAAATTATTAGAAAAATAAAGAATAAATTAATTACATTCTTTCTGTCTTAATATGTGTGACAAATACTAAACATCAACTTATCAAGGATAGAGGGAGTATGAAACTATGAATCTCGGATTTTGATCTTTTAATTTTATTTTAATTGTTTGTCTACACTTAGGTTTTGAATTTTGATTAAACCATCTAAACCAAAAATTAACTAACGATATATATATATATATTTTAATGGATGGTTTCTTTTTGAAATTTATTAAACAACTAGTTTCGAGCCCAATCCAAAAAGAATTCTTAACTCAGCAACCAGGTTCAAGCCTGACCCAAGAAAAATTCCAAAATAATGTATCCTAACACGAAGCAAGACTCAAACCTCTAAGACATGCAGTGCAGGAAAGGGCGACACATTATGCAATAAAACTTGTCATATTGACGGTTTTGGCGTCGGAAGATGTTATGGAAAAAGCACAACAAAGATATGCGCATGCAGTTGTGAAAGCGGATTTCCACCTAGAATTTAAAATAAGCTTTCTAAAATTTATTGAATAACTAATAATACTATTTGATTATTGAATGAGTGATGAAATAATTGCTACGTCGATTACTTATTACTCTTTGTTCGGTTCTATGGTATGCATCATGTATATATATCTTACTTTATATGATAAAATTACATTTTTGCAATGTTTTTAATTAATTAAGATTGACAGTTTTGGAGAATAATAACCATTTTTATATCATCACCGGAAACCCAAAATAGAGTATTAGACCTTCCTCAATCGGTTACAGCTTGGAGGTAATTGAATTGGAGGAGATCTTTGAGAAGTTCAACTTCCGGGAGTTGCTGCCACTGAGGAAGACGGTAAGAAGGATATGAGTCTGAGGAGAAAGAGGATGTAAAGAAGAAGGTTAACTCAGACGACTCCGACGAGGAAGAGCAGGAGGATAACTACCACCACCTCAGAGAGAAGAGAAAGGCATCTCTAATAGGCATTCGGATTCCCGAACCCGATCGGGTTCGGGTTTTTGGGTTTAGACATATAGAATCCGTTCGGATTTTCTATACTTTCGGGTTCGGGTTCGGGTAATACCTGTTCGGGTTATTCGGGTATACCCGAACTCAATCGAACCATGAACAAAAAAAAAAAAACTAATTTTTATTTTTTTTATAAATTTTAGAAAACTTGTATATATATAAATATTTAACATTTCATTTTGAGACAAAGAAACTGAAGTGGCAAAATGGTTAATGATGTATTTGTAAATGTTCAAGGTTGTGGGTTCAAATCCCTTAAAATACATATTTTTACATTTAATTCGGGTGGGCATTCGGGTTCGGGTAATACCCGAACCCGATCGGGTATCCGAACCTCAGAGGTATTGAACCCAAACGGGTTTTGTACAATACCCGAACCCGAACCAAACCATTCACTTCGGATCGGATTCGGGTTCGGGTTTCGAGTCCGGGTAATATGTTAGGGCTATCTAATAAAAAGAAAAAGGTCTTATCTCCTCAAATCCTATTGTTTTTTTACCTTTTTTTTTTTTTTTTTTTTTTTTTTTTTTTTTTTTTAAAAGCAT
>NC_025696.1:923724-928582 GCF_000633955.1 Camelina sativa | reverse complement strand
ACTATTCTGTTTTCTTCTCAGCTTCAACGGAGGATGAAGATTGCTGAGCTGAAGCAGGTTTGTGATATTTTTGAGTAATGGTAGTTAACTATATGTTCCGTGATTTGTGGGTGTGGCACATTAGGGGAATTATATCAAGAGGGGATAGAACATCTTTGATTGTGTTTATGCTTAAATGGGTTTTCACATTCTTTTGTGTAGGAACCAGTGTGTAACCGACGGAATGATACGATACATTTAGGGGGAATTATTTTCCTGTTTTCTCTGTGACAAAGGGTGTCACTGACGGAGGAATGATACATTGGCTTTGTCCACAAAAGGGTGAGTAACAACATTATAAGCTAGCAGACTTTTTCATGTATATTCATTTCACACACCTTGACATTCTGAATCAGACTTCAAGTATTACACATATTGGTCTCATTATTATTAATTCCATCATCTCATTTGCACAACTCTCATGCTTAGTCATACTTTAGTTTAACTGGTTGTGTTCATGATCCTTCACTTCGATTTTGATCTTCTTCAATTCTTACAGCTTTGTAGCACCATTTCATATTCCATAAGAGTCTGCTCATCTTTTTTTTATTCTCAAATCAAGTTACGTTTTCTTTTTCTTTAGGAACAATGTCCTTGTTGCACCAAAGCTTAATTAATGTTGTTTTAGTTGTTTTGTTTGTTCAGAACTGATCAAAGGGCTTGGAAGTTGAATGAGATTAGATTGAAAAAAAAAAAAACTATATTTTCAAAAATAAGAGACTCAGTATACCATTGGAGAGGATAATTTTAATTTGAATCTTAAAGGTTCTTATTTTATAAACCAACAGTACATAATATATTCATTAAAAATTACAACAGTATATAAGAGATTAAAAATTAAAACCCACCATTGGTGATGCCTTTAGATGAAAAACCCAAAATAGAGCATTAAGAATATATATATAAATATACACATAAATTTTATTTTCAACAAATTCATAAACGTAGACACAATCCATAGTAATAAATGTTGTGTGTGATAACTGATACGTAAATATTTAAACGAAGAAAGAGGTGTTTTTAAGAAGTGGATTTCATAACTGATACTTAATTTAAGAAGTGGATTTCATACATTTTTTACCATTTAGCGACCCTCAAAGGTCATGGTCATTTCAGGAACTGTTCCGGATACGCTCTCCTGTAGTCCTCCTCTGGACGAAGACCCAATATCCACCGGTGATTTAGGTTGTGGTATTGCCTCTGTTTCCCTTGCGAGCATCAGACCCACCGTAGACATCGTTGGCCTGTCCTCTGGTAGGTATTGAACACAAAGCAGGCCGATCTGGATGCATCGCAAAACTTGTTGTGATCGAAATACGGACGACGATAATGAGTCTTTGATTGTCGGATCAACGATCTCTAGCCCGTTCCCTTCGTTCCAGTGATACCATATCTGCCATTTATATATATAATTAAAAAGTTTAAATCTTAAAGAAAGAAATAATGCAAATAAATATATACAAATATAAGAAAACTTATTACATACGTACGTGGTTGAGAAGAGTGTTTCCGTCGTTCAGATTAAAGAAATCGACATTCTTCGTGCCACTGATCATCTCAAGAAGCATGACCCCGAAGCTGAAAACATCCGATTTCACTGATATTGTCCCGTCGTCGTTTATGAATTCTGGGGCAACGTAACCGCGCGCTGCTTGACAAATTTAGTAAACCGTTGTTAGTTAATTAAATAAATATTTATATATCTCACTCACCAATCGATCTTTGTGTGTTTCAAAAATTATCATTTCTCACTATGTTCCACACAAACTCGTCACATGAGCTTCAGTCTCATCCCCTCCTCCAAGCATCCGTGCCGTTCCGAAGTCCGAGATCTTTGGAGTCATGTCTTTGTCCAGCAATATATTTCCCGGTTTTAGATCTAAGTGAATGATCCTAAACCGAGAATCTTGGTGGAGATAAACAAGCCCTCGGACAATACCAACGGTGATGTCGAATCTCTGCTCCCAATTCAGAACGGAACCTCGGGTTGTATCTGCGGAAGAATCACAATCAAATTATATTTCAGTGACATTATTGAGATCAACTCTACATTTTTTTAAAAAAAAAGGCAAAGACCCTTTACCGAAGAGATACTTGTTGAGGCTTGAGTTTTCAAGATACTCATATACTATGATTTTCTCGTCTTTGGTAGAGCAAAACCCCACAAGTCTAATGAGGTTTGTGTGTTGTAGCATTGCTATCAGCTTCATCTCAGTGTTGAAGCTCTCTACTCCTTTTGGTGTCATTTGGGTCAATCGTTTCACCGCGATCTCTTGCCCGTGGCTTAAATGTCCCTGTTACCTCGTAATTAATATATAAGTAAAAACATTATTTAGTAGACCTGATCGTGCCAATATATATATATATATATATATATATTCTGGGTGCTCTTTTAATTATTATTATTTTAACTTACCTTGTAAACGATACCGAAACCACCTTTTCCAAGCTGGTTATCATTCGAAAAGTTGTTGGTTGCCGCGGCAATAACGTCAAAATCCATGAGTTTGGATCCCCAATCCTCGGCTGTGTTGATAATCAGATCTTGGTTTGTCTCTTGTGACACTTGTTTCAGTTCTGACAAAACCATATTATCAAGGCATCATTAATTGTTATATCAAAGATAGTTAGAGAGAGAGAGATAGGTAAAAAGAAAAAAAAAAGAAGAAGAGTAAAGAATTAATGTATAAGAATACCGTTAGCAGCTGCAAGCTTCTTTCTTCTCATCCAGAAACAAAGAATAATGAAACTTAAAACAAGTAACAAACATCCTCCTACCGTTGATCCAATGATCGTTTTCTTATTCGCTTTTCTCTTTTCCCCTGAACAAACAAGTCTTGTCAATATTGTATCCCAAGATAATAGGATAATTATAACAAAACTTAATTATATAGAGAATTTGGATCCGAACTAACCGAGATTAGCTGCTAGCTTGACATGCAAATCTTGACCCTCCCGGCTGTAACTCCGAAGATCAACCAAGTCACCTGTCCAAGTCACGCAACCCCACCCACCATTGCGCATGTCGGTATTAGCAAACGCCGTGCAATTACAAGTCCTAAGGCACCTCTCCCTACATTCTTCTATCCCAATTGTAGTGTCCACAACAGTGGTCTTAGTATCTGGCAACTTCATTTTTCTAAGCGGGAGAAAAGTACTATCTTCAACGCAGCTCAGGTTTGACATCCTCACGCACCCACCTGTCACATCTTTAAACTCCCATGCCTCTTGGTCTCTAGGCCGAAACCCTTGGATACAGTTACATTTCGACATTGTGGTGATGTCACAATAACTATTAGGCCCACATTTACTGTAGCTATCACATTGGTCTTCTGGTGCTTCCCATTGCACCGTCCATTTTTTCGCTGTTGGCGTCCACACCCAACGTCGCAAGGATCCAACGTGGCTCATTATCAGTACGGAGTAGAAGCTATTATTAGTGATGTCGAACGAGTATGTAACCTCTTCGCTAGTCTCTGTAAGATTGATTGTAGCATAAGGCGATACTTGGGTAGCTGTCGATGACCCACTCAGAATGACTTTATTCCACGGCCCACTTCGGTAGATTGGCGAATTATTTTTAAATATGAAACTCTCTGGAAGCTTTCGAATTTCAATCTTATAGATAAAGTCTCCATTTGAAGGATCATCTAAGCTCTTCCAGGACCGTAGTGCTCTTGTGATGTTCGTTCTGCGGTCCCAACCTAACTTCATTCCAGGGAGTAGAGTATCCGTCGGGAAATCAAAGCTCTGCCACAGATATGGATAACTGTTCGAGGGGTATCTTAGCACGAAATTACCGTTGTGGAACAGCTCAGCGTACAAGGGTTGGTCTTCGGACAGACTGCTTGTCAGATTCGTCGTCCACGCAACCCCGCCAGATCGATCGAGGAGGACAATATTACTATTCGCGACTTCGAGGGTTCCGATAGGACTGGAGAGAGGGTTGTCTCTGTTGGCAACCCATACGACTCTCTTCGCAAATCTCTTATACCATATTCCGAGATACCAACGATCTCTTTCTTGAAATCTCTTTGCAGGTTTGAAGAAACCAAGCTCGAATACATCTCCAGGGGACACTATGATCTCTTTCTCTGTGATCCTCATAGGTAGTAGTACTCTAGCTTGTGACAATGTAGAATCGTAGCTTGCAATGGAAGGGATCAACGAAAAAAGTTGTATGAAATACAACAAGAATGCGTTGCCGTGAGGTACACTCCTCCTCTTCATCATCGTCGCAATTTTTTTATTTTTTTTTCTTTGCTAATTTAAATTCATACGAAGAAGAAAAACTCTCTGTTAAATAACTTTAAGTAGCAGACGGGTCCATACACGTGGTTGAGGTTGACTTTTCGTCACTTAGCTTGGCGAATACACGTTTATAAAACTATTTTACGTGTGAATTTAATATATCTCAGACATAACATATGTTCTATCAATATATTTGTCCCTTCGGGGACATCCGATAAAATTGGAACGATACAGAGAAGATTAGCATGGCCCCTGCGCAAGGATGACACGCACAAATCGAGAAATGGTCCAAATTAAAAACGTATCACTTAAAGTATTTTGAAGAAAGCTTTTTTCTCTCTCGAAGCAGCTCCTTTTCTGGGGAAAAAGAAAAAAAGGATTTCTCTTTCTTCTGAACAGCGATTACTCCGTTGTTTTAAAAATAGCAGTTGCAAGCTTCTTCTCATCGATGACTGAGGCTCTGCCTCCCCTTCCTCCTCCGGTTCCACCGGATCCATCTTTACTTCACTCTGAATCTCCAAATCCGGTTCAATCTTCTTTTCCAATTGATGTGGTGATGTCGGATTTG
>NC_025696.1:908342-918593 GCF_000633955.1 Camelina sativa | reverse complement strand
AAAAAAAAAAAAAAAAAAAAAGTGAATTTAATATTTCAGACATGACATATGTTAAAATTTGAAAATAAAATAAAATTTCTACGTATTAATTTAATATCTCAAACATAACATATGTTGTGTTACTTTAAAAAAAATTAAAAAAAAAAAATTCTACGTGTGAATTTAATATCTTCGACATTAACATATGTTAATTTTATCTACGTGTGAGTTTAATATCTCAGACATAACATTATATTACTTAAAATTAAAATATAATAAAAGGGAAGGTAAAAAAAACTTCGACATATGAATATAATATCTCAGCCACACAACATACAGTAAAACATGTGGTCCACAAAATAGAGAGACTCATAATGCCAAAAAGTTTGTCGTAGCGAAGATTACAAACATGGAAAATGATTTGGAGAAGCGCAACAAAGATATGAGCGTGCAGCCTATGTGATGGCACCTGGAATTTAAATTACTACAGTACATGAAATATTTTTGAATAACTAATGGCTTCGAGTTCCGTGGGAGCATTCACGGCCATATATAAAAGAAATACTATATGGTATTAGTGGATCGGAGAAAGAGATAATTAAAGAAGAGCAAGTTCATCGCCATCGCTGGTCCTATACATATATCTCCACCGAGCAATTGTTCCTCTCTCACTCTCAGGTCTGTGATCCTCGTGCTACTCACAATTGCTGGGCTTATAAGATCAGTGTGATTAACACCATCAGGCACTGCAAGGAAGTCAATTATGTTAGTAATTTTTGTCTTCTGGATTGAATTATTAGAGTTATGGTTGTTGTCAATTAGGTGTGACCTTGGATCTTGAATCTTGACCAGTATTGAACTCCTCACCCAGTATAAGAACAAACTGAACAATAGTACTATATATATTACTATTAGAGAGTTAGTTTATAATTAGTAGCATGGGTACGGCACGTGCCCTACCCAATTCCCATGTAAATCCACCCGTGCACTGATGTGTTTCCTTCAAAACCAATGAACCAAAACTCACAACATTAAATCAAACCACGAAGGTCCCCACAAACTATATCAAAGAAGCGATTAAGAGCAATATGTGGTAATAGTACCATATTCTATCCTTTGATAAAGAGCAAAGCTAAGTTGGAGAATCCTAAAAAAACCGGATTGTCTCCTGGCAAAAATTCTGTTAGGCAAATATTGTCACTCGACTCCATTTATGGAAAGCAAAGTCCCCTCCTCTACGTCTCATGGGTGGCCTGGTATCTGCATAAGGAGGGATCTCCTAAAGACCAAGATGGGAAAAGTGATAGGTAACAGGAGAACAACAAGCATCTGGAACAATCTCTGGCTCTCAATCAACACACCCAAACAACTTATGGGCCCTCCTCCTGAAACGAGTCACTTACATACGGTTGATCAACTCATTTTCCCCGCATCACGAGACTGGGACAGGGAGAAAATTCTATAAAACTTACCTGAATTGGAAGAGGAAATCCTACAGATTAAAATCAGCTCCATGGGGGCAGAAGACTCCTATGTTTGGCTTCCTACAAAAAACAGGTATCTACACTGTCAAGTCGGGATACTATGAAGGACTAAAAGCAGAACCTAGAGTAGAGCAGGAAGCAACCCCAGCGGAGACCCGAGAATTCAAATGGACAAAGGAAATTTGGAATACAAAAAGCTCACCAAAAATCAAGTTTTTCCTCTGGAAAAATGAAGTTTTTCTCTCTACACCATTGATGGTACACCACACTCACTGACGCAACCATATGTCAAAGATTGAACTTTAACTCATCAGAACCGAGAAATTGCATAAGAGATTTTAGTATTATAGAGAGAATTTTGGGTTTTCTTTCTAAGATTAGAGATTTAATAAACGTCGTGCCTAAAATGACGTGGTCAACAAAACTTTGCTATTTTATGGTCAAGTCAACAAAAATTTGTGATTAAAATGATATTATGAAAGTTAGTGATTAAAACGTTCCAAATTTGAAAATTGAGGATTTTTATTACATTTTCCCCCTTTATATATATATATATATATATATATATATATATATTAACAGTCCGATGGCTACATACATAAAAAAAAATCATATCAAAAGTTTACAAAGACAAGAAAAGAGATATTAAGACACATAATTTTTATTTTTATTTTTAGAGATAGACAAAATATAATGGCTAAGACTGTGAAACTTGTTAGCCTCTTCATCACTATGGTCGTGATGATCTTTTTGTTAATTTCGACAGGTAACTTGCATCATGAGATATTTATATATGAAGAGTACTACAAGACATTTTATTTTTCAAAATATGAATACTTGTTTGTTTTTTTTTGTTATTATTATTACTAGGACTCAGACCCTCCGTGATGTCGCGGGGGAAATATTTTAGAAAAAAGTAAATAAAATTTAAAATCATACATTATGAAATCATTTGAATGTAATAGAATAGTTTGAATACACAAACATTAAACATGAACTGTTACTAAAAACACAACCATCAAAATGAAAACTTATAACTAAAAATATTATGTAGAATAGATGCAATTTTGCAAAAATCATTATGACAAAGTGATCATAACTGAGAATATTGAACTAATGGTTGTAATAAGTAAATGTAATTTCTATTAAATAATTGTAATTAGAAAAATAATAATATAAAATTTTAAATATTAATATAGTTTTTAAAGAAAAGTTACGATAAATAGACACAACTATAAATTCTATATTAAGTTTTATTAAATTTCTATATTGCTATAATTATTTTAAAAATTTTAGTTAGATTATAGAATAACGTTGAATATTAGATATTAATATTCAAATTATTTAGATTCAACATAAAACAGAAAATTTTAAAAATATATAGAAAGTTATTGATGAATTGATAGTTATAAAAATATATAAAAATAACTATCAATTCAACGACCAATGATTTGATAGTTATAGATGAAGAGACAAATATATAGAAAGTTCAAAAGACATGACTTTTTAAATAGACACACTTATTAGAACGAAAAATTGTGATGAAAAAATTTGAATAAAATATAGTGAAAAGACACAACTCTACCATAAATTGATACAACTGTTTGAGTTTAAAAAACCAAATAAAAACAAGTTTCTTACAAAAAATACTAAGCAAAGTCGCAACTGTTGTTTGTATTTATTCAGATTGTTATTATTATTTTTAAATTAAACTATTTTAAAATTAAAGTTACAATAAACAGACACAACTGTAAATTTTATATTAAGTTGTATTAAATTTCTCTATTGCTATAATCATTTCTAAATTTTTAGCTAGATTATAGAATTACGGTGAATATTAGATAGTAATATTCAATCAGCTAGATTCAACATAAAATAGAAAATTTGTTTCAACAAACTTGTTAGTTACTGATGAAGAGACAAATATAAAGAGAGTTCAAAAGACATGACTATTTAGATAGACACACCTTTTAGAACAAAAAGTTGTGATGAAAATATATAAATGAAATAGTGAAAAGACACAACTCTACAATGAACAAATACAACCGTTTGAATAAAAAAAAAATTACGAAAAGGTACTACGAAAAATCACATTATTATTGTGTTTCCACTTGATTTCACCTAATAACCCATATAAAATACTTTTAAATAGAAGACATCTTAATTACTATATTGAAAAGTCAAATTCAAAAACTCACTGTATAATCCATCTAACTGTTGAAAAAAAATCTAGGTATTTTCATTAAATTTTAATTAACTAAAATTTGTAAATTAGATTCATCATTCCAAAATTGTTTTACTAAATCAAGAATTGAAAAAAATTCTTTACTTATAAAATGAATGAATGCTAGAGAATAATTTAGAAAGCTGTAAAATTGTTGAGATTGAAATTTTAAATTATTTTATGTCATGGCAATAAAATGAAAACAGTTGAAACAGACAAATATATATAGATTTCAAAAGATACGAATGTTCCAATCAACACAACTTTACAGTGAACAGTTGTAACTTTTCATAAATAACCGTTTTAATGATCCATCATGACTTTTCAGAAAATATCCAAAAGGTACGATTAAAAAAACACAACTGTTGGTCGCATTTATTCGGATTGTTATTATTATATAGATTTTTCTATCACTTTTAAGTTTTAATGCAAGTGCAGCCAAATACAATCGACTTAAACAATCCAACCCCAATTCATTTGTGGCTATGTTCATCAAATAGCATGGAGTATTTTAGTAGTTAAGACCTGACTAAAAATGAACTACTATTAATTTTAGCAAAAGGGTGTCAATATGACAATATTTCAGGAATACTAAAGATAGAGGGTTATCGACCACATCCGCGGTGTTCTCCTGTACGAATGAATACGCCGCCTGGGACATGTCGTGTCGGAGGTGGAGACCAACTGTGCCTACGAGGCTACGACTTTGCCAGGGTGAAGATCGAAATAGCTATAAATTCGAAAAGTGTAGAGTTACTGCCAAAGAAAGATACTGTGAACCTTTTACGTTTCCTGAACCCTGCTCTTGATGAGCCTTTAATTAGTTAAAATTTGCATGCTTTCAAAATCTATGGTTTAATTTAATGATGAGGCTTTAATTAGTTAAAATTGCATGCTTTCAAAATCTATGGTTTAATTTAATTATATTGATTATTCCAAAAAACCTTTGATTAGCCTTAGAAAAAATCGTTGGAAAAAAAAATAGTTCTCAATAAATTGGTTCTAATTTCAAGATATTATTTTAAAACCTATCCTTTTAATAGTTCCACTATCCGTTCGACAAAAATTACTGGTTTAAAGCTATGAATAAACAGTTTTGTATGTGCTCGATAATATGAAACATAAGAAGAAAAAAAAACAATTGAAACCTTTCATTTTTTTTGTAGTATAAAGTTTACTTAATATTCTTATATTCTTATTTAAATAGTAATAAAAAGTTATTTATTTATTTATTGAAAATAACAAAAGAAGAGAATAGGAGACACAGATTCAAGTGTTCCCAAAAGAACCAAGACCAGCACACAAGTTTGATCACAAATTACCCCATTATCTTTTGGTAACCGGGATTTTGACCAAACTTGGGTTGGCCGTTATACGATACAAGAGATTATATAAAAATATCATGAAAAACAAAAAAACATATATGTATATATACGGCGTCCTTCTCATCTCACTTGACCGTCGGGTAGAGATGCTCCGGCAATCTCGGCTGACCGACCATAACCAACGGTTTAGCCAGAAACATATCATGACTAGACTCCATCAGCTCGACACGAGTCTCATTCTTGGGTAGCTTCCATGTGAAACCTTGAAGAAGCCTCGCGAGCATCATCGTGGTCAACGCCGAACCTAGCGCCGGAGCAGCGCAACCTCTTTTTCCGGTACTAAACGAGATAAACCGAAGATCGTTCTCAGTCAAAGTGACTTCGGAGCATTCGTTGAGATGTCTCTCCGGTTTAAAGCTAAGTGGGTCGGCCCAAACTTTCGGGTTACGGCCTAGCCCATATCGGCTAAGAAGGACTTGGCTTCCTTTAGGGATGTGATATCCGGCGACGGTTGTGTCGGCAAGTGCCACGTGTGGGAGGTTAAAGGCCGCGACGGGATGGAGACGGAATGCTTCACGGAGGATAGCTTTGACGTAGTTTAGTTTAGGGATGTCGGATTCTTGAACGAGTCTTTCTTTTCCGACCACTCTGTCGATCTCTTCCATTGCTTTACGGAGAATCTCCGGTTTGTTTACCATCTCCGCCATGGCCCATTCCACAGCGTTTGATGGATTGTCTGGCGCCGCCATTACAAGTTCCTATTCATCATATATAAACATTTTTTTATTTATTAATTTGGGATCTTTTAGTATATTTTTTTCATATCATCAATTACTAATACCAATATCATCCATAAACAAAAGAAATCACAAGTTGCATGTATCTAAAAAGAAAAGAAAAAGAAAAAAAAGTAGCAAATATTTAACATACAATCAACTTTTACTACAAGATGTATTAAAATTTTGGTTTTCGTCTATCATTTGTTAGTTTACAAAACTCTATAAATTTATCTTAATATATGTATATGAACAAATGGGTAAATTTGTTGATAAATATGTTTTCTCAATTTAACAAAAATAGTTCTTTGGGTATTTTTTACGATTGAAACCTTATCTAGTTATGAAAGCATGCATGTAAAGGAGGGTAATTAATAGTTACCTTAATGGTGGGTTTGATTTCATCGGCGGTAAGCAATGGGTTGCCTTGTTCGTCCTTGATAGAGATGAAAATATCAAGAAAATCTTCGATCTGAGTTCTCTTTCCTTCTCTCCACATCTTGATCCTCTCGTCGATGATTGGGTCATGATACTTGTCCATAATCGCACTCGACTCTCTCATAATCTTCTCGTGGCCGTTAAGATCAAGTCCAGTGAGCATGGGTAAGTAATCAGAGATGCAAAAAGCAAACGTAAACCCTAATGCTTCAAACATAGCTTCCATGTGCTCTACATCTTCCACGGTCGGCCCGCCGTCAGGTGCAGTGTTCTTAGAGAACGTTCTTGTACCGAACATAAGCTTCTTGATTGCGTTTCCACAGTAATGCCTAGTCATGAACCGGAAGTCGACAGAGCCCGAGTTCTTAGCCATATTGTATACCCAAGCGGTCAAATGATCGTTTTCTTCTGATCTTTTCTGATGGAGCCACCTGTGTCTCGCTGGACAAACGAGTTCCGTCATCACAACTTTCCTCATTTTCTTGAACTGGTCACCGAAGGGAGTGATCACGCAGGTTTTGTAGCCGTTGGAGAGGATCTTCTGAGCGTAAGTTAAAGGCCTCGAGGCGAAGAGAGCGTCTTGTTGCTTGAGCATCTCACGTGCTATCTTAGGGCACGTGACGGTGATCACGTGAGTGTTTCCCAACCTCACGCATGCTATCTCGGTATTGAGCTGCTTCATGATGCTGTGGAGCCACCGGAAAACGGGACGGCTCTGTAGCATCGCCGGAATCATTCCGATGATCGGCCATCCGGTTGGACCCGGCGGGAGAGACGGTTTCTTTTTGCTGGGGTCCGTCGTCAGTCTCTTGAGTAGCATCACTAAGATGATAGCCACAAAGGCTTGAAGTGTTGTGAGGAGATACAAGGTGCTAAACGACGATGTCTCGGTTGTAGTGGGAGTGATGAGATCCGAAGAGTTTGAGGTAAAAGTGTTCATGTTTGATTGTGTGTAGAGAAGAGAGAGCTGAGAGAAGAACAAATGTTTGTTTGTATTGCTTGTTTATCTCTGCATGGATTGAGAGAGGAACTTCACCTTCCTATTTATATATATTCAATAAAGTGGTCGTTGGTTTATGTGAAAATGACCATACTATCCTCATGCGTGGAAAGGACTTAAAAGGAAGGAGTGAGGAAAGTGTCGGAGGGTGTGTTTGGGTCGGGTCCATCTTGAGTACCACCACCATTGTTGAACATTTTTTTCATTACTATTCTAATGTTTCAAAGTATCTATCCCTATTATCATTATTAGATATTTTTATTATTATTAATTTCTATTTGGGATGGGAGTTTTAAAATGTTTTGTTGGTGACCTGCCAAAATTCCTCGTGTTATATATGCACTTCAGAACCAGCCGAACAAACAGTCTTAACTAGAGTTTACATACTGGTGAATTATTATGATATAAAAATATATATGAAAAAATTAATATTCATCTTCTGTGAGAAAACGACCATACGTACAAGTGTAAATAAATAATCTTAACCTTTTACCAAAAAAAAAAGGAACAACATGTAACGAAATATGCAAAATTGTGGAGAAATATTGTTTATTCCCTATCCTTGGAAAAAAAAAAGAGTTGCCCTTGTGTAAGTGTATTCTAATAATTCGATAATATCACTTAATAAGTTAATATACATATATATATATATGCGATAACATTTGATGTCTAATTTATCGTAGCTAGTGACAGGATCATTTAGGATAAACAAAGCCTCCCGTCTAAAAATGTTTTGACAAAGTTAATCTTGTAGCGGTCGGAACCTATTTTTAACAATCTTTACGTACGTAAAAACATGTATTAAAATTTTAACAATTTAAAATCGATCGGTTGTTTTACACATCAACGGAATGAACTAGACACTGGCTAATATATACGACCTTAATTATAGTTTGATCCTAGAAGTATTGCATGATGCATTCATTTTGTTAATGTATGTTAGTCATGTAAATTTCACATATATATGAAAATCTGATTAGATTCTTAGATATATTAACCGAAACCAATTGTTGTCATGTTTTTTTTAGCTTGTTTCCTTTTCAGGGAAATGACTTGCATAGTTCTAACCTCTTGATGTATATATATATGCACTGATAAATAAAAGAATATATTGAAATTGTAAAGATGTTGATTATTAAGAAGGAAGAATAATCAATAAAAATAATATCTAGGGAATATGTTTATTTTCCTGCGTAAGAGTTCACCTGCCAAAAACCCTCGTGGAAATTGAAACCCGGTTGAGAGGGAAGAGTCAAAGTTACTGACTACTACTTATAGTCAATACTCAATATATACAAATCAAGGCTTGGGTTTCCATGTTGCGTCGCCGTTTCAGATCTGCCGTTGCCGATATGACCGAGACGAAGTCTTCAGTCAATTCTTTTTTTTTTTCTAAATTTAAAGCAATTAAGGAGAACACATAATTGGCGTCATTTTATTTTACACTTGCAAACAAAAAAATGAAGTTCACCAAGAAAATAGATTAATGATTAATGTTAAAGTCTTTGATTTTAATATTTGCTTGTCTTTTTTTTTTTTTTTTCTTGGTGCTCAAAATTTAACCATGTTTTCCCATTCTTCTTAGTTTTAGCAAATCAAACATTTTTGGCTTATATATTATTTACACATGCATCAGCAATTCAGCATGCATGATATCATGGTAGTTTCATATTTTGTACAGAGATCAGTCTCTCGACGCAAAGTTTAAAATCTCAAGTTGGTAGGTACGTATACGTTGAAAATGAAGATGATTATTAGAGACAGTACACGTGGTCTATAATATCTGCTTCTTTCATAGGTTACCTTAAACAATAGAGGAGTAATTGAAGCAAATTAATTTCCGAGTACGTACGTAGTCAATCGCTAAATAAATTCTGTATCGCAAAATAAAATTATGTGCATGTTCAGCTGAATTTGTTTCTTATGTATCTGACACGTAAGACCTTAAAACTATGACTATTTTTACTCATTCAAAAAATAGTAATTTTCTCGATTGATGATCTTTTAAATCTTGTTTTAAAATAGATAATAATATTGTTACAAATTTATGCAAAAGTAGCATCAAATAGCTTTTTTAGCTCTTATATTTATTGACAATTAGTGAAAACCGTAATCTTTAGATTTGAGATAACAGGAACATGAAGAAAAAAAAAGTAATTAAAATAACAATTTATAATGGACCCGTTATCATGATGCATTTGAAGGTGTTGAAATTTTCAGTTAATAGTTGTTAGCAAGACTAGTGCAATAAAATTCAATAATGACGTTGTAGGTCATGTTCAATATATTGAATCCTCTAGCTATTATCTTGTAATATTTTTATATTGTATAGATATTTTTCTTAAAATTACAAATATTTTGGTATTCTAACTGGTCAAGTTTGGTACTCAGAGCTAAAGTATTGACTATTCAGATTATACTGTGAATCATATTATGGAAAAGAAAAAGAGTTTAATACTCTCGAGTCTCTAGCATGACCACTTTGGTTGTCTTCCACGACTTTGAATGAAAGTCTAACTTCATCGGGATTTTTTTTTTTTTTTATCAAAGAAAATAAAACTGCAAGCGGAATTATTATAGTGTACTTGGAAATACTTTAGATCCGAGCACGATTTTTGGGATTTTCCGATTCTAAACTTCGATCCAATAATCTATCCTGCAATATTTTTTGGGTGTGGAAGTCTTACGGTGAAACCAAACTATCACTCGGAGAGTGCCACCATACCCACTTTGATAGTATAGCTAATTTAAATTATCAGTTTAATTTTTTGTTTTTTTTTTTTCATGTCATATTGTTAGAGCTGTCAAAATGGGCGTCCACGTCCATTTTGACCCGTCCAATATTGTCCACTTTTATTTTGGACAAATAGGTGTCCGTGTCCATTAACGTCCGGTCCATTAACGACCATGCCCACTTATGCCCATTTTTTTATGGGCTTTCCATGGGTGTCCATTGGACAAAAATATAACAGATTTTGTAAAATGAGAAAAAATTGTGTAATTAGCTTAGAACATAAACATAAAA